>NC_073302.1:431814360-432009360 GCF_027595985.1 Sorex araneus
GGTGGGGGGAGATTTGGGGCCACACCTTGTGGTGCTCAGGGGAGCTGTTCTTGGCTCTGTGCTAAGAAGTGACCCTTTATCTACTTTCAGACCATAAAGGGCGGAAAGTAGACCATAGACCTAACATGATGGCCACTTAGTACCTCTACGCACACCACAACATCCAAAAGGGGAGAGAGAGAGAGAGAGAGAGAGAGAGAGAGAGAGAGAGAGAGAGAGAGAGAGAGAGAGAGAGAGAGAGAGAGAGAGAGAGAGAAAGGAAATGCCCTGCCACAGAGGCGGGGTGGGGTGGAAGAGACGGGGTGGGGGTGGTGGGAGGGATGCTGGGCCCATTGGTGGTGAAAAATGGGCACTGGTGGAGGGATGGGCACTTGACCATGGTATGACTGAAACACAAGCATGAAAGTTTGTAAGTCTGTACCTGCACCTCACGGTGATTCACTGATAAAAAATAAAACAAAAAAAGAAGAAGATGAAGTGACCCTTTGTGGTACTCAAGGGACCGTATGTGGTGCCCGGGACCAAATCAGGCTCATGGCTGCTGCAACCGCAGACACGGCCGAGGCCTCCTTATCTGCTACACTGTCTCTCGGGCCGGCATCGTGTCAATGAGCTGTGCCAGGCGGATGGAGTGTCAGTGTTCTCACACAGAATAAACGTGTGACGTGAGGAATGTGTTGCCTGACTGGCTGGGAGCATCGCTTTCCTAGTATTGGCTTAACTCACAGTACTGTGATGTGTACTTGAACTCTCTCACAGTTTTTGTCAATTATTTCTCAGTAAAGCTGTGGTAGGGGGGGGTGAGGGGTGGCAGAAATAGAGGCAAGGCTTTAAGTTTAGAAGAGCAAATGATTTCATTTACATACTTAGCACGGCTCAGTTTAAGAGCCATCAGTCTCGAGTAACAAGAAGGCAAATTTTATGAATTACCAGTTGGGCTGGAGCGATAGCACAGCAAGTAGGGCATTTGCTTTGCATGCGGCTGACCTGGGTTCAATTCCTCTGTCCCTCGTAGAGAGCCCAGCAAGCTACCGAGAGTATCCTGCCCGCACGGCAGAGCCTGGCAAGCTATTCACGGCATATTCGATATGCCAAAAAACAGTAACAGCAAGTCTCACAATGGAGACGTTACTGGTGCCTGCTCGAGCAAATCGATGAACAATGGGACGACAGTGCTACAGTGCTGCTTAGCACAGCTCATGTTACTTCAGGACTTTTGAGACTTTTCCAAACTCTGTTTCCTTCTCTTTCCTTTCTTCCCTTCTGTGTTAAAATACAAAACAATTAGATGATGTCTGTTATCATCTAATAGTTCTGTGATCAAACAAAAACTCCTTGTTTATTTTTTGTGGTGAGGAAACTGAGGCATTATCCAGACTGCCATGATCACAGGGAGAGCACACAGGGAAAGCTGCTGCGAACTTTCGCTTCAACAGAAAAAAATGGGTTCCAAGAGATGTGGGAATGGGTAGAATGCTCGCCTTGCACATGGCCAACCTGAGTTTGATCCCCAGCACCGCCAGGAGTGTTCCCTCAGCTGAACCAGGAGTAAGCCCTGAGCACCACCCAGTGTGGCCCAAAAAAAACTCAGAATAGAAAGAAGAAGAAAGGGAAAGTGGGCTCTCGGGAAGGTCTCAGTATTGGAAGTGGTTGCTTTGCAAGTGTGAGGCCCCACACGGAGTCTCTTGACCAAAAGTGTTTGAACACCACAACCAGATGTGTGGCCCCCACAGCCAGACACATGTGTGGCCCCTCACTCATCAGGACAGAAGCACCACCACTAGCAGCAGCAACGGGAATGGGAGGAGGAAGGGTTGTCTTTTGAAAAGAGAAAAAAAAAATGGAATTACTGGCTATTGGATAATATTGGGTTGTTCTTGCTCCTTCTGCAGGGAGCTTAGGTTAATTGAGTTACTCCCAAAACAGTGCTCCTAAGGCACACCCAGTTCCATGAAGCACTAATAATCCTATATTTCCTGTTTTTCTTTCTTTTTTTTTTCTTCGTTTTGGATTATACCTGGCAATGCACAGGGATCACTCCTGGCTCATGCACTCAGGAACCACTTCTGGCAGTGCTCAGGGGACCATATGGGATGCCAGGAATTGAACCTGGGTTGGCCATATGCTAGGCAAACTCCCTACCTGCTGTGCTATCGCTCCAGCCCCCTTTATTTCCTTTCTCTTTCCTTTATGTCCTTTGCATGGTTTATTTAGCAATATCCTTTTCATATAGACACAGGAAGACAGTTGATGCTATGCTTTTATCACATGGGAGTTAATTGACTCCAAATAATATTTACTCCTGAGCATCCGTCATATTTACTTGACTTAAGCTTCAGTTGCCTTTACTTCCTAACAGCCCAAAAGGAGGGTCCTGACAAAGGGGCCGGATGGACCCAAGGCAATCTGTAAGCTACTCTGGCATCGAAAGCGAACAAGCTTTGTTATGACAATGTACATCCCACCTATGTGTACCCCACCCTACATGACAGCTGTGAGTTTCGAAGTAAAGGTGTGGGCATGTGGGACTCAAGCATTCAGTGGCTAAGAGACGTTCCGCTGGCCAGCCCATGGCGACAGATGGACGAAGGACCAAGGAACAGAAAACAGGGCTCCAGGCTGGTTGGTGGACAGTTTAACTGGCCATGTTTCAGGTTTTAATACTGGTGGACTCCACAGAGTTCCTCCTCTGAACATCATGACCCTTTCTGGTCTTGGGTTCCTAAATCTTCAAGAAGGCCTCACCAGTCCTTTCCATTTGGAGGAGTCAATAGTTTTGCTCCTGGTGAGTCACGTAGTGGGAGAGAGAATTCTAATTCATGTTCTGTGTGTGATATTAGAGGGAAGGGTTATTCTTGACCTTGGTCCGTATGTTTTTCCCAGAACATTGTCTACTGATGTCGTGGGTCTTATCCACAGAATGTGGTGTGTGTGTTTTAGTTTTACCTATGGTTTTGGTCAAAGTGGCTTGTGGTGAATTGACCTTGATGATCAACTGCTATTATAGTGTTGGTTCTATGGAAATGCATTCTATGAGTCAGACCACCGTAAAATCAAAGTTTGGTGCTTACTGTTTTAGAATTTGCAGTATTAGTCATCATCTACATCAGTGTTTCTTAGCCTTTGTCCATCTGTGCCATTTCAGCCTTGTTTGCTTTCTGTGAACCTATGGTTGCCCCCCCCCAATCTCATTCTGGCCTTTTCTGCATTAATATGATTTTCACCTGGGGCCTCCTAGAAATATTCAAGGAATCCTCATGGGATCAGATGGTCCCCTGATGAGAAATGCTGATCTACATCATTTGTTCAATTTTTGAATCCCATGAATATATAAAATGGTGCTAAGAATAATGCTATGTGTATATATAGTTGGGAAAAATACTATTCATGAAGAAGGCAACTGATGGTTGAATACTGACCTACCATGTGTGTGACCTGGAGAAAGGCATTTTGGCCTTCCTTACTACCACCAGCCTCTGTGATAATATTTGAGGACTATGATGAGGATTGGGTGTAAAGTGTGTTATCTTATGTAAAGTGTGCAAACCAGTATCCAGATTCCAGCAGGTTATACATAGTAAATATGAATTCCCTTCAACTCTCCTAGTTTCCTATGTATCCTGACTGCCTTGATATTCATCTTAATTATCTATAATATAAATAATTTTAGAGCACCCAGGACCAAATTATAATGAGACAATATAATAGTCACATCATTTACTTGTCTTACACTGGAATTAACTTATTTTTAGTTATTAACTAACTTATTTTTAACTTTATTTTTCATTGTGGGAGATTGTTTTTATAAGTAATATCTTAATTTTCTTTCCAGAACTTTCTTGAAACTTGAATTCTATTCATAGGATTTTGTAGAATTTAGAATTTATTTTGTAGAATTCTATTTTATAGAAAACACAACTCTTTTGTAGAAAATATTAAAAATCCTATTTTTATGGAAAACACAACTGCTTGTTTTCCTGTGTGGTTTGTGCTTAGAATTGTCTAAAAGAGACTTTTTTTTTTAATCATTTTCAATCCATTTTTTTGTTCAGATATTCATTCAGCAAATATTCACTAGTGGCTTATTATGAACAGAAACTGTTGTAAGCAAACGGGCTATATCAAGGAACAAAATCATACTATTTATAGGTATATGGTAGGTCAGAGTTGAATCCAAAAAACAAGTTCTTTGAAGGTTCTTGTAGCCTGGACTAAAATTCTTTCCAAGTCCACTATCAGTTTGCCCCTGGGGGATAGGCTCTCAACCACCTTGATATGTTTGATCTGGCTGTAACTGGAGTGATTTGAGGGCAAGGAGGAACTCATTACCTGAATTTCTTCTTAATCTAGCACCACACACCATGCTCATAAAGGGACCATGTTACAGGTTTCGTGATTTAGCAAGAGCATGGACTTATAGTGATAACCTGTATAAGAATAAGAATAACCTGTAAGAATAACCTGTATTGAATAAGAGGCCTTTGTTAAAGAGCTTTATCAGATTTTAAGAGAATGCTGTTGGCTAAGTGACAGCTCTGAATTCAGCGACAATTCAGCTGACTATTAGAGACAATTAACAGCCCTATTAACTGATGCAATCAGTAAATATTTATTGGATTGTATGCCTTGAATCCTTAGAAAATGTTTATGATCCAAACTTCTGCAAAGAAATTTGCCTTTTCCATGGTTCTTTTCTATATGGAAGACAACTTTAAATCTAGAAAACTGAACTGTCAAATGGGACTTACTACATTCAGTGGCTCAAAAGTGACCACCTAAGTCTTTCCTCTTTGGGCCTTTGGCACAAGGAAGTTGTAATTGGAGCATCTGCACACTTTTAATAGTGCTCATTTTAATTGAGGAAATAAGAACAGACAAGGGCTCATTTCATTCTTCCATGTTGTAAGTGTTCTCAGCAATTTTCTAAACCATGCATTGCAGTAATATTGTTCCCTAATAAGTCAGACATGATTTCATTGGTTTTATTAATGATCTTGACTAAGACCGTGTTGCCTAAAGTGACAAATATAACTTTTTTGCATTTGATCCGTGTGTGTGTGTGTGTGTGTGTGTGTGAATCATGTTAGATCTCGGTCCCTGTCTGTTTGGTAATTCTAAAGGGAAAAGGGAAAGCTGTTTGAGATGTATGAGGTGTCAAACACTGTACTGAATGCCCCTCGAGTATGTTATCTTGCTTAAACCACAGCCTTCGACAGCACTTACAGCAAATCTTTATTTGATAAACATTTTGTTTTTTTTTAATCTTGAGGGAGTTAGAAAACTGAGACTCAGAGAACTTAGCTTTTATGGCACTTAATGCTAATAGGGAGTATTAGTATTAGTGTTTGGAGAATCTATCCCCAAATCTGGGGTCCAGCATCTTCTTTTTTATTCTTCCCACTGTACCACCATCATTTTATGTTTGTTTCCATTAGAAGGCATTAGTGGAATATTTCTATCTTATTAATTGATTATTTTCATTCCAAATGTCATCAAATTCTCATTGGGAAGAATCAAGGAATGATACATAGTAGAGATGATTCCTTAGATACATAGTAGAGATGATCGTAGAGATGATCATAGAGATACATAGTAGAGATGATCGTCAGAGAGCTGGTGACAAGTTTGATGGTAGTTTTAGTGAGCTAGACTTGGACCTCTGGTCCTCAGAGAAAGAAACCACCACCTGTGCATTGCCGCTGGCATTCAGTCAGGGAGCTGGGGCAATGCTGGAGCTTGGTAAGGGGCTGGAGGAGGAGGTTTCTGTAGCTGGAGATTTTGGCCGGGCGTCAAGTGTGGGTTGAGGAGGAGGAAGGAGTTGCTTTTGTCGTAGTTCTGCCCAAACTATTTTTTATTTAGTCTGACCCTGTGGTGTGAAATCAATAACTTTCTCACAGGGATTCGAAAGACGTGAAATGCCAGACACCCTGTCATCCCTCCTTTATTTCATTGCTAGATCTGGTTCTCACTGACATTTTCACTGGCCACCGAGCCACACTTTTGGCGTTGTGGCACGAGGCTGCGTTGTCTGATCTTTCGTTGTCTGTGTGCCCTACACGACTGTTCATCAACAGATGTTCATTAAGCCTACCTGCCACCTAGAAGGTTTGGGGGATACAGAGTGAATTGCTTACATTTGTTAGGCTTTTAACAGCTTATCCAAGACTTTCACAAATAATCTTTCTAATTCTAATAAAATTTTAATATGATAGGTCTGCATTTATTTTTTCCTTGCTTCATGCTTTGGTGGTATTCTTTTTAAACCATTTTCCAGGAAGCCACTTTTTATTTATTTATTTTTAGATTTTTTATTTATTTTTTATTTGGGTCTTTGAGTCTCCCCTGGAGGTGCTAACGGCTTACTCCTGGCTCTGTGCTCGGGGACTGCCTGTGTAGTGCCAAGGATTCAAACAGGAGTGGAATGCCGCCAAGGCAAGTGACTTAACCCCTTATATTATCAGTCCAGCCTGGAAGTTCCATTTCTGCAGGAAAAAAAAATCACAGAAGCATTACAAAGCAAAAGTAGTTCTATGCGTTATTTCGAAAATGTCACTGTTGAGGTTGTGGACATTGGAAAGGGACATTTGACAGTCCGGGGACTTTTCCTGGTGCGGAAGGGAATGGTCTGAGGCCTCTGGATGTGGGAAAGCACTGTGTGCTCCGTATGTGCAGGCACAGAGGTGAGCGGTGACAGAGACTGCAGTACGCACAGGTGCTGCTTTGATTGGAACCCCGTCAAGCTCTCTGCAGTTAACAGTCCAGTTGCTCAGATCATTAAACTTCAGAATTTTTGTTTGTTTGTTTGTTTTGTATTTTGGATCACATTCAGCTATGCTCAGGGGTTACTCCTGGCTCTGCACTCAGGAATTACTCCTGGTGGTGCTCAGGGGACCATAGGGAATGATGGGGATCGAACCTGCGTCGGCTGCGTGCAAGGCAAACACCCTACCCCCTGTGCTATCGCTCCAGCCCCTGAACTTCAGAATTTTTGACAGCATTGAAGATCATATATGTACATGAACACTTTCATGCCCTTAAAAAACATGTTAAGTTTGCATGAATGACTTTGTTCCCCTGGTGTATAAACTGATTTTACAGCAAAGTATTTAAACACACATTTCTTTGGCGATTCATCTCTCTTGTGCTTTAGAAACGGAAGTGTTGAGAAAGAATGTGTGTATTCTGGTGTGTGTATTCTGATTTAATTTCTATGTTTGCAAGCATGCCTTAGGACCTATTGAGGATTTGTATTAAAGGAGCCATGGTGTTTGTGGTCATCTTAATGTCCTCTTGTTGGTTTCCTTTTAACTCAGCGAAACCTCTAGTGTTGCTGATCTGAATATAATCATACAAGATGGGGTTTTCTCTCAAGCGAGAAAAAGAAAACAGCCCCTGATTTTGCATCAAGAGCTGCGCGTACATTATGTATTCTGTCTTTCTTAAGAAAAACACGCTCTGATCAGTGGTGGCAACAGCTGGCCCACGAGGGGTTTGTCTGCACTCAGACGCCTCTGGGAAGCCCTGCTGATCCATGGTATAGATTTCTGAAGCTTCACATGTTGTTATCAGTCAATTTCCAAGATCCCTGAGAGACCATTAAGAGAGATAATAAATCACGTGAGATTCAGTTGTGTTTAGTATCATGCAAAACACTCTAATGAGAAAGAAAAGACTTGGTTTAGAAAAAAGAAAGAGAATGAAAATATTAGTGTGTCAGGGAAGCCCGCTCTTCTTTCTGTCAGAGTTCTGGAACTGTTCAGAACGAAGATAGGTCAAGTGGACAAATGGTGAAATGCTACTTTTCTTAGATGGACAGAAGCTAAGTGGTGTGGGGGGGAGGGGGGAGTTGTAGCCTAGTTTGTGGGTCAGATGAGCTAACTAACTGGTCATGAAAGAATAGCTCACCCACTCACCATGGGTTTACACTTCATCCTTCTCTGTCAGGGAGGACCTGCCTTGTAAGCTTGTGAAATGACCCTCCTTGCTCCATCCATGCCTTCTGGTTGCAGAGTGGAATCAGGAGGCATCCAGCCATTTGGTTCTCAATTTTACCAGGAGTGCAAGAAAGTTGGGGCTAGACCAGATACTGAGCTGGACTGAGTTTGCAAGGGACCGTGTGTGTATGTGGGTGTGTGTGAGGGGGCGGTGGGAGTTGATCCGTTGTTCCCAACGTCTTATTTCTCATTTTCTCCTGTTCTAAACTATAAAACTGTCATCCTGTTGCTCATTAATTTGTTCGAGCGGGCACCAGTAACGTCTCTCATTGAGAGACTTATTTTTACTGTTTTTGGCAAATCAAATACGCACGGGTGGCTTGCCAGGCTCTTTTTTTTTTATTTTTATTTTTTAATTAGTGAATCACCATGAGAGTACAGTTACAGATTTACACATTTTCGTACTTGTGTTTCCCTCATACAGTGTTTGGGAGCCCATCCCTCCACCAGTGTCCATTCTCCACCACCAATGAACCCAGTATCTCTCTCACCCCCTAATCCCATCCCCCACCCCACCCCACCTCTATGGGAGGGCATTCCATTTTGTCCTCTCTCCTTTTAGGTGTTGTGGTTTGCAGTAGGGGTATTGAGTGGCCATTGTCTTAACCCGATGTCATCCTAATGGCCATCAACGGAAGAGAGTCATGAGTTCTCTTCACGTGGTGTGTACAAGCTGAGTGGTTATTCCTTATCCCATGATGCTTCAGTTTTCCAATCAATAACTATTTACTCACCACATGAGGGAAAAGTAGGTGTGTTTTTGTTATAGGAGGTTCTCTCTAAACCATCTGAGAGGGGGCTGGAGTGATAGCACAGCAAGTAGAGTAGGCTGTTTGCCTTGCACGTGGCCAACTCGGGTTCGATTCCCAGCATCCCATATGGTCCCCCTGAGCACTGCCAGGAGTATTTCCTGAGTGCAGAGCCAGGTGTAACTCCTGTGCATCGCTGGGTGTGACCCAAAAAGCAAAAGAAACAATAAAATAAATAAACCATCTGAGAGCATCAAGAGCAAAGCATTAAGCCATACAGATAGGTATTTACAGACTGGATTGAAACACTCTCCTCTAAGAAAGCACTTGATGACACAGTTTATTGAATACAAACTTGACAGCCCTGAGTCTTTTGGAAAAGCAGAAGCTGGCATGTTACATAGTTTTAAGAATACCTAAATTTATTTTTCTTCTGCTTGTTAAATGAGAACCTTATTGCAAGACTTTATTTAAAAAGCTTTAGGTCTAGGGGCCAGAAGGATAGTACAGCGGGTAGGGTGTTTGCCTTGCACGCAGCTGACCTGGGTTCCATTCCGGGCATCTCATATGTTTCCCCAAGCACTGCCAAGAGTAATTCCTGAGTACAGAGCCAGGAGTAACCCCTGGGTGTGACCCAAAAAGCAAAAATAAAAAAATAAAAAGCTTTAGGTGTATTTATAAATCATGCCACTGTCAAATATAAGAAACTTTTTGGTAAGAAAAACAAAGATTTTGAGTCACCAGGAAGCACTGTATAGTTTAATTAGCTGTGTCTTCTCCCCCTTAGTTTTTATGAAACCGTAGTGTAACTTATAATTACCTTGGATCTGAGATTTGATGAAATTCGTTTGTTTAGGTTCTGTGGGTCTCCTATCAAGACCTTCCCAGCCAGCCCTGGGCAATCTGAATGATAATTCTTTTTTCCCCTGAAATTTCCATGTCTTTTCGTACCTCTCTGACCTGGTGATCAGAGAAACATTTTTATGATCTTATCTGAGTGATATCCTTGCACTGCTACTTAAGTGTGCTTTTGATTATTTAAAAAATATATTATATTTTAGGTAGTTGTAGTAGTTTCACAGTGTTAATATAAAATTACTGTTCCCCCACTACCAAAGTGTCGCTGGCCCTCCACTCCATTATGTTCCCTCGAGTCTGCTCTTTTATTAATCCTCTCCCCCAAAACACACTAGTGATTTTTTTATTCCAATGCCAAGGTCTTTTCATGAAATAAATGGTGTTTCTCTTGCTCTAGAGTGAAAATACTGATCCATAGTTTACTAAGATGGAGTTAAGTCACTTAAAATAGTATTGTTGGAATTCAAGGCAATTGTCTTTGAAGATGGTTCTCCTGGGAACAGAGGGAGTGTCTTTTGTAAAAGTTGCTATAAGCTAAATCTCCTTTTTTTTCCTTCACTTTTTTTCCTCAAAGGGGGCCCAGATGACAACTTAATGGAAGGTGGAGGAACAAAGTTTGTCTGCAAACCTGGGGCCAGAAATATTACCGTTATATTTCATCCATTACTAAGGTAAGTCAAATTGTATGGTGTACTTACGGAAAATCAATATTTTCATTATTTTATGCTGATGTGCTGAGTGCCAGTAGGTTAGTCAGTATTGAAACAAGCCATAAAAAAACTTGTTCCGTTTTCTCAGGCTTCACTATCAAGGTTAGTCAATAGAAGAAATAATGTTAACTTCACTAAATATTTGTTCCCAGGGGGGATATTCTAGAACTACTCTTTCTCATTACTTGTCCCCGGCCCACCTCTCCCTTTCTTAGTTTCAGAGATGGAAAGGTTTGGTGACTCACAGGGCAAATCTAGTCTGCCACTTGTCTTTTTAAATAAAGTTTTATTGACACACAGGCAGCCTCCTCCATTGATGGATGCTCCGGAGCTGCTTTTGCACTCTAATTGCAAAGTCAAATATTTGCAGGAAACCCACATAGCTCCCAAAGCCTGAAATAGTCACTACCAGGCCTTGACTGTAAAAACAAAGTGCAGATCTGTGATCTTGCTCCTTCATTTCCTCTAACGACTTAGCTCTCTTTTGAGACATGGCAGATTTCTGTACAAATCTGATGCACAAAGTTCTAGGCCCCTCAGTGGGCCTAGCCATTTTCAAGTGGAAATGGGAAAAGACGTGGGCACAGGGAAATAGTGGCTGACGTGGTCTCTGATTTCTTAGTTTCTGGCTCAGGAGGCAGCCGTGAGGCCCATCGGGAGAAGTCCCCACTCTCACTTGGGCCGGGCAAGATCTTGCTTTGACTCATGGGGACAGTAAAACAGCCCAGACTACCCCTTAGAGGTGGTGCCCTCCCCGTGATGCTTCGTCCTGTGGAACTGTGCTGTGACCTGTACACAGGTCTCAGTAGCCGGTGAAATCTCCACCTGTGAGGGTGAGATGATGAGTTTCCAAATGAGTGGGGGAAACCAGGAGGGTCAGCCTCAGGGTCTGAGCTTGTTGAGTCTGGTGTCTTCCATAGAGTCTCTCTCTCCCTCTCCTCCTCCCCCTCCCCCTCCCCTTCTCCCTCTCTCTGTATCAGAGATATGCCACTCCAGGTCACACAGCCCAGCCTCTCCTATCGAGGTGTGAGTACAGCGTGGGCACTGTGATTAGGGCAGGGCGCCCCCAACACCGCCCCCATCTTAGCACTGACAGTGATTGCTTTGTTCCAGGGACTGTTCAGAGATCAGTCCCACAGCACTGCCATCGGCCCTTGTCATCAGCACTGTGTACTCCAAAATTAAAGTGCACGTGGCCCGTTTTAGGTGAAGGGTGTTTCATCCACAACAAGCAGAGGAACTTCAAAGGCCATAGATCGCTGATGTAGTGCGGATTGCGGGGGGGTCTTTTTTCTGTAATGAAACCCATGGAGTGTCTTTGGGGTTTATTTTCACGTACTGGATCTGAGGCTCTTGGGTTCATTCAATGAGAGAGGCCTCCCATCTTTCCGCTAATCTCTAAGGCATTTGGAATCATCACGGTTCAGCCAAAGAAACTGAATTGGTTGTTGACAGTGCAACACGTGCTTTACCCAGAACCTCAAGAGTTGTTACTTTCTCATTTAACAAAGACTGACTAAGTTCAAATCTCCGAGGAAGGTGACCACTTTTTAGAATTGTGGTGGAATATGTTTCCCGATGTGTTTCGAGCGCACAAACAGAACTCTAAATTAAAAGCCAAACCTCTGACTTTCCTGCAATATAAAAATGAGAGATTTCTAAAGCAATGTTATGAGGTCGGTAAAAACAAAAATCTTTTTTTTTTTTAACTGAGATGTAGCAAGTAGTACATTTATGTAATTTAAGAAATGTGGAATGAAGAGAGTAAGTTTATTTTTCTCTCAAGTTTAGTTGATGACATGCATATACATGTGAGTTACAGCATATAGAATTTCCAGATTAAATAACAATGGGCATTTATATCAATTGACTTTAGTCAGTAGTTTAATACTTATTGTCTCCCTCAATTACCATTGATTTCTACTTAGTGTTGCTAATTGTTAGGAGAATGGGAAAATAACTTAATCATGATAGACACTTTCTAGCCTGCATTTCAACCATAGTTTTTACTGCTGTAATGCTGATAAATGAAGTATGCTTTATTTATCCCTAAGTGGAGAATTAAACCCATTGCAAGGCTTGTTTGCTTCTTTCCTCAGAGAATTTTTGCTAAACTTTATTTTTTAACGTGAAGTTACCAGGATGGAAGAAAAAAACCTTAACATGTAATAAAATGTTTTTCTCTTAAAACATTGGTAGAATTTAATGCATCATAATCTTGATAGTCATATTTTGATACTGTATTTTTGTGGTTTAACTAGGGAATTCTTTCAGAGCTTGATAGAACTGGTTTACACACTTGTTTTGGTTCATTCTGAATTTTAATGTATTATTGATTAGAACTGGAAAATGTTTTGTGGCACGATATAAGTACTTTGTCGTTCTTTGTGTATCTCTTAATAGAAGTTACAAAAATATTATGTGGTCCTCAAGGTAAGTTAATTTCTTGCCCAAGCAGGTGATCATGAAAGCATTTAAATTATCCTGTGTTTTAAATGGCATTCTTGCCTCTGAAAGTCAGTTTAAAATCTCAGTTGAAAACTTGTAACGGTTTATGGAACTTTAAATGACTAAGGTATTTTAGTAGTGTTTTAGTTTCTACAATTCATCATTTGCTGAATATTGGATTTATTGTTTTCTTTTGCTCAAGTTTGCTATTTACTATTGGTTTTGAGACAATTCACTTGTAGTATCTTCCTAGTGTATTTCATTTTTACTGTTTTCACTTACGAATTTCATACTTTCTACCCCATGGAATTCTCATTGCTCTTTTTTTCCCCCAATTAAGTGTGACTCCCATGTTTTTTTGTTGACAGACAAAATTTAGTTTAGGGGGAGAGATGGTGAGAAGCGTGCAAAGATGGTCTGGGAGAGCACAGGATCTGAAATGTAAAATGAAAAAGCGGTGGTTATTTCGGTTCAAGTCTAGGTTTCTTTCCCTTCGGTGTTACTCCTGAATTATTTATTGGACTCCGATTCTATGCCAGATCCCGGGGAGCAACATCAACAACAACAAGAAGATTATCTTTGCCTGTAGCTTCTCACATCGTAGCAGACATTTAAAGATGCAAACACACCGATTATTGGAGAAAATATAGATCAGGGGCTTCTTAACACCTTGGATGTAGATTGGCGCGGCCTCTCTTGACACCAGCTTGTCATTATGGAGCAAATGCTTCTGTTCTAATGTGGTAACTTCCCCTCTGAGGCCTTGCTGTTTCTAAAAATAGGT
Source organism: Sorex araneus (assembly GCF_027595985.1). Lineage (NCBI taxonomy): Eukaryota > Metazoa > Chordata > Mammalia > Eulipotyphla > Soricidae > Sorex > Sorex araneus. Next base: position 431,827,904 of record NC_073302.1, read on the forward strand.
GCTTCATGCAGCCGCGCTGGGTTGGGTGGAATAGTTCCAGGGCCACAGCTGCTGGGACTGGGGGCAGTGCCAGCAACGGAACACGTGCCTCACACATGCTAGGCATGTGTTCTGCCATTTGAGCCACAGCCCCTGGCACCTCCCTTCCTGCACTCCCTCCCCCTGCATGTACTCAGGGCTTACTTCTGCCTCTGTGCTCTGCCTTCACTCCTAGCGGGGTTCAGAGCACCATACACATCACCAGGGATTGACTCAGAGGCGGCTGCAGGCAAGGGGAACATCTTCCCCACTGTCCTGTCACACTATCCATCTCTCTAGGTTGTGTTTCTTATGGAGTGCCTCGAGTTAAATTCTCACCCCAATTTTCCAAACTGTTTCTAATGAATTAGTTTGATAATAACTTAGAATAATAACTTAGAGCTCCCATTATTTTTTTCCAGAAAGTAAGTCCTGAAAGAACTTCGTCACAGCTCAGCCATAAATTAAACATTGTATTTTTTCTTTCTTTTTGGGTCACACCCGGCAATGCTCAAGGGTTACTCCTGGCTCTGCACTCAGGAATGACTCCTGGCGGTGCTCAGTGGACCATATGGGATGCTGGGAATCGAACCTGGGTTGGCCGCGTGCAAGGCAAACTCCCTACCCACCATGCTATCACTCCAGCCCCCGTATTTTTTTTTTACACCATCTCTTATTGGACTTAAATATTCTGTACCACTGTATCACTCTATCACTGTCATCCCGTTGTTCATCGATTTGCTCGAGGGGGCACCAGTAATGTCTCCTTTTGTCCCATCCCTGAGATTTTAGCAAAATTTAGATTTTACTCATCCTTCCCAAGGATTGGAGGCTCTTTCAGGGCCAGGGGAATGAGACCTGTTTTTGTTACTGTTTTTGACATATCGACTACGCCACGGGGAGCTTGCCAGGCTCCCTATGGGCGTGGAGAAATCCTTGTTCTTTCATTTCCCTTTGCCCCTGTGACTAGCATCCCTTGTATCCTCTCTTCATGAACTTTGCAGGCGACTGTCCTGCACTTTGCTTTTGGAAAACATTCCATGAATCATTTGTATTCAGCTGCCTGTGCCCGCCTCACATGCTGGAGGTTTTCTCCGTCGACAGCCCTGAGCCACCTTCTGGTGATACCACACAGTGGGACCCCACTGTACTATTTGCCTTATCCCCGGCTGTCATTCCCCCTGCCTGCTCCTAAATGACTGTGTGTGGTACTCAGATCCAGCAGCCTAGCCAACTGAGTTGTGTCCCCTTCTCGGGATTGCCACCTCTTTATCGCTTGAAATTCTGCCAGCGTGTTGATGACAAAATATATTGATTTTCACTTTGTTTGTGACCCATGAACTCTGTTGAACCCCTGACTTTTTTAATGCTTTATTTTTCCTTACTGTTTTCTTTTGCTGGTTAAGGAACCAGAAAAATTGTTTCTCAGGGAGAACTTTTTTCAGAAAGATGAGGGTATAGAGTATTGCTTGCTTCCTCTTAGCCAAACAAGACTTGTGTACAATCTAGCCCTTAATGGAAGAGTTTGATGGTAAGAACTTATCCAACCTATTTTTCTGCCTGAGTCTAAATAAACAAAAAAGATTAGAGATAAATAGAAATAAATGTCTTCTAACCCTATCTGGGTAGCACTGTAGCACTGTTGTCCCGTTGTTCATCGATTTGCTCGAGCAGGACTGGTAACATCTCCACTGTGAGACTTGTTGTTACTCTCGGTAGCTTGCCGGGCTCTCTGAGAAGGACAGAGGAATCGAACCCGGGTCGGCCATGTGCAAGTCAAACGCCCTACCTGCTGTGCTCTCACTCTGAAATACTTTCACCCAAACAGACATTCCCCAGCTCCAGGGTAGAGCTTCCGCTTCTCCTCCCCTCACTCCATCCCTGCATTTGCTGTTTTCTGCTTTTCCTGGAAGCTTTCACGGGGAGTGATGGATTGATTCATTCTGATAAATGGAATTTCTCTTAAAGGTCTTGATTTGGGGTGACAGAAGGAAGATGTGTTAATGTTGAAATTTGAATGACATATTTTTCTTTTTGTGTCGAGGTCTGACGTGCATCTAGAATTTTTAATAGAGATTTTTTTTATTTTTGAATAATTGCATCGTGGTAACTATTAACCATCATTTAAATAAAAATAAATCTTTTCCCCCAACGAAGTGCATTTTATTCAATTATAAACCACAGTTTGACACACGGTAACACTTTCTTTTTATTACAATTAATACAGAATGCCGTCACTTCCAAGAATTTAGAAATTACTTTGTGACTGACTTTTATGGGGATTCAGAATGGGGGAAGGTGGAGGTTTCTATTGCACAGTTTTTCTGTTCATTTTTCCTTATTCCACATTCTCTGAAATCTTAAAATTAGACCATATGCTTGCATTTGTTGATGCAGTTCGTGCAATAATTAGATGGGAGGACAAGAGTTACTCCTAGATGATGTAAAACCATCATTATCTTAAAGATCCCACCACAGTATTTTAATCAAGTTTAAAACAAATAAAATATAAATGTAAGTGTCTGTGCTGGAGAGAGTGTGTAGCTGGTAAGGAGCCTTTGGCCCTAAGTAAACCCTCCGCTCTGAATATGATCTCCTGGACACTGCGGGGAATCATCCCTCAACACAGAAGCCAGGCGGAAGCCCTGAGCATCCCTGTTTCTGCCCTAAGGACAAAAAACAAGGGGTTGGAGAGGTAGTATAGTGGTCAAGCACCTGCCTTGCATGCACCTAAGCCAGGTGTGATCGCTGTGGACAGAGCCAGGAGTAAGCCTTGAGCATGGCTAGGTGTGGTCCCAAAATGAAAGTCCCCCTACCTTCTCCCCTCCACCCCCAGATAAAATTAGAAGCTCAGAAAGCAAATGCTAGAGCATTACCGTCAGTTTCCAGACAGTGTTTGAGTGTATGCGTGTCTGTTATCTATTTGGGGTTGGTTTAGCAAATTCAGGTTGGGGGTGGGTTGATAATACGGTCAAGTCTCCCATCTGTTGTCTTTGTCTCCTGGGGGCAGACAAGGTTCTGGTGTGCAATCCGGAACCTTCCAAGAATGGCTGTGGCATGAAACAAGCCCCTCAGTGCCAGGCACACAGAATTCCTGAGTTGGGGCTGGAGCCATAGCACAACGGGTAGGGCGTTTGCCTTGCACATGGCTGACCCGGGTTTGATTCCTTCGTCCCTCTCGGAGAGCCCGGCAAGCTACCGAGAGTATCCCGTCCGAATGGCAGAGCCTGGCAAGCTCCCCGTGGCGTATTCGATATGCCAAAAACAGTAACAACAAGTCTCACGATGGAGACGTTACTGGTGCCCGCTCAAGCAAATCAACGAACAAGAGGATGACAGTGCTTACAATGCTACTCTTTTTTTTATTGAATGAATCACTGTGAGATACAAGTTACAAAGCTTTCATCTTTGAGTTTCAGTCATGCCATGATCGCACACCCTTCCCTTCACCAGTGTACATTCCCGAGTATCCCTACTCCGCCTCACCCCTGTCCCACCCTCCCCCACCTTCAGAACCCTGATTTTAAAGGCAGAGACATTAGCACTCCTATCTTTATCCCTTTCACCTCCTTACAGTGACACCCCCTTTCCCATAAGGAAAATATTTTAAAGGGCCCATGTTCACAGTTTTAGTCAAAGATACTAGGCAAAAGAAACGGTATGCTTTGTGGAAGGCCTGTTTTTGTTTTTTTTGTTGTTGTTGTTGTTATTGTTGTTGTTTGTAGTAATAAATTTTGCTATCAAACCTAACAGTTTCTTTTCCTTAATTGAAAGTAGTTCTGGGGTAATCACTGCACTAGTTGTGAGTTATATATATGTTAGTCTAAATTACATGTCTTGGTTAGACCCTTTGACCTTGGCCAAAAGGCCTTTTCAAGTTTGTCTGGCATTAACTTGCTCATAAATGAATACATTTGATAAGACCAACTCAGGTCTTCAAAACTCCCGAATCTTGGAGTTGGAGAGATACTACAGCAGGGAAAATATTTGCTTCGCATGAGGTTGACCCAAGTCCAATTCTGAGCATTCCATATGCTCCCCTGAGTACTGCCTGCAGTAGTTTTTGAGTGCAGAGCCAAGAGTAACCCCTGGGCATCACTTGGGGTGGCCCCCCCAAAAAAAAACAAACAAAACTCTGTCTCTTTTCCCATAACATCCCGGATCCGAGATTCTTGAGCCTCCTCCCCAACCTCCCCCCAGATACATTCTTATTATGGCATCCGTGAAGAGAGGTGGGTGATATAGATGTCAGAATAGCGCACCCAGGAAATAATTGCTTAAGGAACTTATAAAAAATGCTTGGCTAGTACTTATTGACTTGACATAAATGGTTTTTTTTATCCAGTCTGTGTAAAAATGCCAAGGAAAATTAATTTTTATTTGGTGGTGAGATATTAAAATACACCAGTATTTCTTCATACCTAAAAATGGTGTGGTAGTATTTTTATACATCTTTGTATCTGTGTCATAAATAAGTAAAAAATATAACTTTTTTTTAACTGAAAATAGAATGTAAGTAACTTAAGTTTACTATGTGATAAAATGTAGACAGATAAAGGTGACTTTAGAAGTTTACTCTTTTTTATCGTAATGGTCCTAAAACTCCTTTTTCTATAATTGAGTCTCACATTTTGTTTTCAATAGTTATTTATTTAGAAGCCTTCTCTTTCACCTTTTCTTTTTTTATCACTACATAAAAGGTTATTGTTGCATAAAGTCACTTTTGCCTTATCATTTTTTCATGAATCACAGTAATCCCTTCCAAAGTATAAACCTTTCATCCAAGAAGCTCTTTAAAAGCTTTCTTCTTTAGCCTTTTGCCCTGTTTATGTTAGTTTTTCACTTTTATTTAAAAAACGTACAATAGCCTCTGTATCGTTTCTTGATATTAGCTATCTCTATACCTGCATCCATCTATTATATACACCTTGTGACGTGTGTATGGTTTTGCATCGTAAGGGGAGCAGGAGAAGTAAGAGCACCTTTTGCGAGTGAATATGAATGTTGCGAGCTGAAATAATTCTTCTGAATGTCTTTGTGCAATACTTTTATCTCAAAGAAATGCATAGAACTTGTCCCTCTCGCGTCAGTTTGATGTGTGCATTGGTATTTGGCAGAATGCTATTCAGGAAGTTCTCAGGTATGTGATAGTTTTATCCAGATAGATGCTGGTTCTTAATGAGCTAAAGCTTACGGAGACATTTTGAAAGATGCTGGTGATTAGACAGTCTAGCAAATCACATTGGGCCTCATACATTATTCATGCATGGGAGGTAATGTGGCTGCCCTGTTGCATTTTTATGAAACTTGATGCTTTTTTCCCCATCCTCAAAATTTGGAGAGACATTGCTGTATTTTCAAACTGCCTGGCCTGGTGTAAGCCTTCGAATAAATTAGTGGTGGTCCATTTAGATCGCAAACCTACACCCCGAGGAACTACTTTGCAATTTCTATTTTCCTGGTTAAATAACTTTGCTCTTCAGACAAACTTCTGGAGATTAATTTTTTTATATATAATTTTTTTTCACTTCTGTAGTTTTCAGGCGTGTTGTGTGATTGATGACTGACTCCTGCTTGCCATGAACTGGCCTGTGACTGTCCCGGGTGAGCTGGAGGAGGTGTGAGGCCACAGAGCTGGGCCTTCTCCGCCAGCTGCTCCAGGGAGTGAGACAGGGTGTTCCTTAGGAGAAACCGAAGGAAGAATCAGAAATGTTTGTGAAAAACAGGCTGGAACATCCAGTTTGCAATAACGTGTCTACCATTGAAAAGACCTCACCAGTCTGGTTTTCATTCTGTTAGTAGCCTGGTTTGGATGGAGCCAGTTGGCATTTCAAAGAAGTCTTTGACTCTACAGGATGCAAATTTTCTAATGACCCCCCACGTAAGCCTAAAAATAGGAAAGCTTTTCTTGGGAGACTCCCTTCCTGGGAGAAGCTTAGAAGTTGATTTTGAAATGCTCAACTGTGGTGTCCATGTTCTATAAACCCAGATTCAAAATCTCCCTAACTCAATAGGTATCTTCAGCATGCTAGCGAGATGTCTTGCTCCCTCACTGACTTAAAATTTCTTCATTTATTTATTTATTTCAATTAAGTATTACACAGAAGAGCCTGGCAAGCTCCCTGTGGCATAGTCGATATGCCAAATACAGTAACGATAACAGGTCTGATTCCCTCGACCCTGAAAAGAGCCTCCAATCATTGGGAAAAACAAGTAAGGAGAGACTGCTAAAGTCTCAGGGCTGGGACAAATGGAGATGTTACTGGCATCCGCTCGAGTAAATCAATGAACAAACGGGATGACAGTGATACGATGAATTAAGTATTAAGATGCCATGATTTACAGTTACTCATAGTCAAGTTTCAGTATAATGGTCGGACACCATGGCCACCACTAGTGTCAGTTTCTCTCCTCCAGTGTTCCTAGGTTCCCTCCCACCCCCCAGTCTCCTTGGTGGCCACATTTTCAAGTTTGGTTATTGCGTCCTCTGTCTCATGTGCAGTACTGTGGCTCTGTAGTTTATATATGTGTATCTGTACACATACCACCTGGGTACATGTATATGCCTATACCACACTTCTACCCCACCCAGAGCTCAAAGCACCTGCCCCTTCCCTGTTACCTCCTGTCCATCTCTTCTTATTCCCCCCCACCCAACCCCCGCCTCACTATCTTTCCTTCTCCAACGTTTTCATCTCTATAACCAAGGGTCAGGGGTAATCTACAACCATGCATTCTCTCCTCCTGATATTCTTCTACATACCACAGAGAAGCGAAATCATTCGGTATTCGTCTGTCTTCCCACTCACTTCAACTGACATGATAGTCTTCAGTTTCATCCAAATTGCAGTGAATAGCTTGATTTCATTCCTCCTTGGGGCTACATAGTATTTCATTGTGTATGCATACCATAGGCAGAGTCTCCTGCCCCCACACCTGGGTGTCTTGACCGGGTCCCCCTTGGAGGGGGGCAAATTGAGTTTCTCTCCCTACCCCGAGCAAAGCCCTGGCAGCCGAAAACCTCCAGAACCCAGCCATAGCCATGCTCAAGGCCACACTCCACATGCTCAGACGAGCCTCACGCATGAAGGAAGCAGCAGAGGAACCCAGGTGTGCTGACCCAGGGCTGAGATCTCCAAACCTGCTCAGATCATGACTGGGCCTCCTCCACCCAGATCCTCCATTTTCCAGTAGCTTGACAGTCAAACCCACAAATTGCCCCAGGCACCATGTAATCTCATCAACAGCCAAGATCCAGAGGCTATATAACAAAGCTCCCGGAAGAGAGGGATGCAGAATCTCCCAAGGCAGAGCCTGGCAAACTACCCGTGCCAAAAAACAGTAACAATAATGGGCCTCATTCCCCTGACCCTGAAGATGACAGGGACGAATGGAGACGTTACTGGTGCCCGCTCGAGCAAATCGGTGAGCAACGGGACAACAGTGATATAGTGATACAGTGATACAGTGATGTATGCCATACTTCTATTATCCAGTGATCTGTCCTTGGACACCTAGCTTGATTTCATAATCTAGCTAGTGTGCTGAGTGCTGCAATGAATTGTGGTGGGTATATGTCTTTGGTAATGAATGTTTCTGTGTCCTGGGGGTAGATATCAAGAAGTGGAATTGTTGGGTCCTATAACAGCTTCATTCTTGGATTTCTGGGAAACCTCCAGACTGTTTTCTACATGGATTAAACCAGGAACAACCAACAGTGCATAAGAGTTTCTCTTTCCCTTGGTGACTTTTTAACGATTCCATTTCATTTAATGCTGATGACTGACATTAGCAGGTTCTGGAGGTGCAGTTGACTTTTTCCTTATTTCCCCTTTGCCTTTTTTTCCAAACTAGGAGGGGACAAGGAGGGGACTGAACCCTCTGCAGTGAGGTTCTCCTGGCCTCTTTGTTTTTCCCTTCTGTTCTTCTCACACTTGTCTGTTTTTTTCCCCCTTTTCTGATGTTTGGTACACACAAGATTAAATTAACACTTTCAGTGATTTATTTCAAAAGGAACAGAGTGGCATCTTTCTGACATGTAGAGGCTATCGTGGAACGAAAATGATATTTTTTTAATGGATCTAAAATCATCACCACTGTAGCTATGATTCAGACCTGGGTTTAAATTGTTATGATAGTGGTAAGGCCTTTCATCACTGTCAGTGAAATCATATTGGTCCATCATTGTTTTTGGAAGCTTACACGTGAATGACAGTCGGAAGAATCTTGTCACGCAAACTATTTCCATAATTTGTGTGTTGCTTTTAATGCATTCTGCTCATGGTGTTGCTGGGCCGGATGAGCCCGAATATGCTTATTCAGCATTCACTGAAATATGTTTATGGCCAGGCACAGGCCTATTTACATCTGATTTTCAAACCTAAATTGATAATGTAATTTGGTTTCAAAGTGACATAGAAAAACAGTCTCTTCCTCTAACAACATATATTCCTTTAAGGGTTGGCGATACATAGTTTCTCTGTATGACTGGGAAAACTATCTTACCCTGCCCCTGGACGTTCTCTCTCCCAGCCCCCCCACACACACATACCCTCTGTATCTCTTAGTTTCCCCCCTTTTTCTCCTACCCCTGATCTCTGCCTTTATTCCTGCCCCCATCCCTTCCTCTCTCACCCCCCCACCTTTCTCTTCACCTCTCCTGCTCCTCCTCCCTCACTCCCATCTTCTTTTCATTTTGTTCTTTTTATTTTCATTTCGTGTATTCTGTTACAAGGTCTTTTAGAATACTTAAACCTTCCCCCGTCTTTTTTGTCTATGTCATTTGAACACTAAATCATTAATATCACAACACCATCGCTCTTTAGGTATGTATATATATCACAGGTGAAATACTTGTGTGTGCATATATATATGGCTGGAGTGATAGCACAGCGGTTGGGCTTTCGCCTTTCACGCGGCCAACCCATGTTCGATTCCTCCGCCCCTCTTGGAGAGCCTGGCAAGCTACTGAGAGTGTCACACCCACACAGCAGAGCCTGGCAAGCTACCTGTGCGTATTGGATATGTCAAAAACAGTAACAATAAGTCTCTCAATGAGAGACATTACTGGTGCCCGCTCGAACAAATCGATGAGCAATGGGATGTCACTGTGTCACTGTCATATATATATATATATATGTATATAACCACAGGTATGTGTATATATATATATATATTATAGGTAATATATCATAGATGAAATATTTTAATTTCATTGTCTAGAAAACCTTTTTTCCCCCTTGAGTAGTTAAAGCAAAGAAACCTCAAAGAATATATTTTTTCGTTTTTTTTGCTTTCTGGGTCACACTCAGCGATGAACAGGGGTTACTCCTGGCTCTGCACTCAGGAATTACTCCTGGCAGTGTTCGGGGGACCATATGGAATGCCAGGGATCGAACCCAGGTTGGGTGCGTACAAGGCATATACCCTACCCGCCGTACTATAGCTCCAGCCCCAGAATAATATATTTTTAAGAGCTTCATTGTTTACCAGGCAAGGAGGCTAGTCTTTTTGTTGATGAGGATGTTTTGTTTTGGTGCCACACCTGGTGGTACTCAGCGCATCAGTATCTCGTGCTAGGGATTGAACTCATCCCTTGTCTGTCTCTCTGACCCTCAAAGTTCTTCACTTCAAGGAAGGGGAAGCAAATCCAGCCAGGTTTTCGTGTATCTATGTACTTAAGCATTTTGGGCTACTCCCAGCTGTGACTTACTCCTGTCTGTGTGCTCAAGGATCACCCCTGGTGGGGCTCAGAGAACTCTGTGAGATTGGCGGCACAAAAGGTAAGTGCCTTGCTTGCTGTACTGTCTCTCTGGCCCAAGCCAGAATTTTATAAAAGGTGCACGCTTCCTAGGTTCTCGAGTTTGCATGGATGCGCACGCGCGCGCGTGCGCGCGCACACACACACACACACACACACACACACACACACACAGATTATTGAGGAGAAAGGATCATTAAGGAAGTTTTAGATTTTAATGACCATCATTTCTTTTTTTTTTTTTTTCCGTTTGAGATGGTGGTTGGGTAAGAGCTGTGTTTTTGAACTTGGAAAAGGTGCATCTCTCTCCCCTTTTGTGGGTAATTGAAATTCATACTGTAGTATTTTTTTTAATGTCTTCCAGTAGTTCTCATTATTATAAAAAATTAAACTTGTTGGTGATTATTATTTTTTTTTAAATTAAAGCACTTTGTTCTTATTTATCTGTAGACCTGCCCCAGGCCACAGACTGGCGGCTGAGAACCATTGTTTGAAAACCCGCTGCTTGGTGTGCCAGACATGGTAGGAAGGGAAACGCGCAATGCCAGAAACTTTCTGGGCTATCCAGTCGTTAGTGAAATAAGTAGTGTCTTAATTGGGGCCTGTGAAATTACACTTTGTAAATATTTTAAAAGCTAAATTTTTATTTTTGTTGAAATATGCCACACACATTAGCATGTTCTTTACACACTCACTCATATATATTCATGTATTTGTATGGATTTTTCCATGTGCAGATGCCACTCTACTCTAGACCCAGATATAGAATGTAGCTGTTGATCTTTCTCCCTGTCCCGGATTTCCTTACGTTGATGGTCAGTACCCGTCCCTAAGAAGGACCCAGTGCTCTGATTTCTGTCCTAAGTGACGGACTCACCTGTGCCTGAATGAACTTCATGTACATGGAGTCAGGCTCCATATTCTCCGAGTGTCTCATTTCCTTGTACAGCATCATTGCGATGACTGTGGCAGTGGCCGCATTTGGGACTTCAGGTCATTGTACCTGTGTGTCACTGAACTTTGCAGTGGCAAAACTAACATCTGCATGGCGGTAAGAACTTTGTGAAATCTCATGAACTTAAAGCATGCTTGCAATATGAACTTCTTTTTCATTTTGTTAGAGGAGTTTTGAGTTCCCAGCTGGTGGCCTCAGGGCGTTCGTTATTCAGACTGTGCAGAGAGACCCAGGGAGGCCGGGCATGGTCTTGCTGGACGAGGAGCCGGGGGCCCCCATGCAACAGAAACAAGATGATCAAGATGATGAATATGGACTGTGTGCCACGACCTTAGAAGGAAACACCACTTGGGAAGCTAAAATTAATTGACTCAGAATGCCCCAGACTCTGCAGTTTATGAATCAATCAGTGGGCGGAAAGATCACTGGGACTAAAATAGGTTGCTAGTCTTCTCAAGAAAAGAATATTAACAGCAAGAAAAGCAAAAGAAATGAGCGTGCATGTGTGCGCATGCATGTGTGTGTGTGTGTGTGTGTGTGTGTGTGTGTGTGTGTGAGACCATAGGATTAAGAACCATCTTTTTAAAGGAAAGGTAGTAATATGAGTTTGAGTGGTAGTACAGTGGGTAGGACATTTGCCTTGCATGCAGTTGACCCAAGTTCGATCTCTGACATCCCATGTAGTCCCCTGAACCCCTCTAGGAGTAAGTGCGGTTACTTACTCCAAAGCCATGCGTTAGCCCTGAGAACCACCAAGAGTGGCCTTAAAACAAAAACAATAAAATGAAGGTCATGGGCAACTTTTAAATCAATATTCATAGGCAGACATTCCCAGACTGTCCAGTCTTTGGAAGCAACCAGTTTTTAGAGGGCGAGGCAGGTGGCATGTGGGATAAACCCAGAGACAGTTAGGTCCAGGTATATCACAGGCAAGCAAGAGACTCTTCAGCACTGTGGGAGTTAAGTGCTGACTGTCAGTCAAATGATTCTGGCCAGGACAGCAGTGAGTGAAAATGAAGAGCAAAGGAGAAGAAAGACCTTGGGACAGTGAGCAGGCCATTTTTAAAAGTGTAAGATAAACTTGACATATAGAATTCTATCCAGCCCCTAAAATAATTTTTTGATGGACATATTGATTTTCCTTTGTTAAAGAAATTTCTAAAATTTACCTTACTTATATTGAGTGTTGACAAATCTTTAGTCATATATATATATATATATCACGATCATGGGGCTGGAGTGATAGCACAGCGGGTAGGGCGTTTGCCTTGCACGCGGCCGACCCGGGTTCAATTCCCAGCATCCCATATGGTCCCCTAGCACCGCCAGGAGTAATTCCTGAGTGCATGAGCCAGGAATGACCCCTGTGCATCGCTGGGTGTGACCTGAAAAGCAAAAAAAAAAAAAAAAAAAGAATCACGATCATGAAATCGCATTGATCGTCGAATTGCTCGAGCAGGCTCAGTAACCTCTCCATTCGTCCTATCCCTGAGATTTTAGAAGCCTCTCTCTGCTTGGCCTTCCCAAGGATGCAGCATTGGAGGCTCTTTCAGGGTCAGGGGAATGAGATCCAGTTTGTTACTGGCTTTAGCATATAAATACACCATGGGAAGCTTTGCAAGGCTGTCCCAGGTGGGTAGGAAACTCTCAGTAGCTTGCTAGTTTCTCCGAGAGGGAGAAGTAGGTTATAAGCTTCTGGGAGCTCGCTTTTAAGTCTCTGGATGTTGGCCATTGATGGGATTATACACACCTGGGTTCCTCTGCCGGTACCTTCATGCGTGAGGTTTGTCCAAACGTGTGGCGAGGGGCCGTGAGCATGGCTTTGGCTAGGTTCCAGTGGTCTTTGGCCGCCAGGAGCTCTGCTCGGGGCGGGGAGGGAAGCTGGAACCCATCCCCTCCAAGGGGCCCCGGGGAAGACAGCCAGGCGTTCGGGCAAAAGAAAAAAAAAAAATATATATATATATATATATATTTTTTTTTTTTTGGCTTTTTAAGTCACACCTGGCAGTGCTCAGGAGAGCATATGGGATGCCGGGGATTGAACCTGAGTCGGCCGCATGCAAGGCAAACGCCCTACCATCTGTACTATCACTCCAGCCCTCTTTAGTCATTATTTGTTTTTTAACTCATTTGCTAATTTGCCCCCCAGTGTCCATTTTGGACTCAAATAAACTCTGACTAAGTGGCAGGTATTGCCTTTGCCTCCAGGGCATTTTGTATGCAGTTCTGGCAGTTGGAGGGAAAAAAAAAAAATCAGTCACAAGCAAGTCTGTTGTTCCTTCAGTGCTGAATTCCTTCTGTTTCCTTCTTTACCAGTTGAAGCAGTGGGAGAAGCAGTTCCTCCTCTGGTCTGAAGACCATTTCCCTTCTTCCTCTGGACCTTTTCTGTCGCTGCTGTTAGAATCCGCCTTTTCTGTTTGGCGTCTCATCTCTCTTGGCTTCTTCCCTGTTACACAAGCTGAGCCCTCTCCCACTGATGTGCGCGCGCACACACACACACACACACACACACACACACACACACACACTCCCTCTTGTCTTCACCCTGACTGTCGCCACTGACATTTTGCATTCAAGTTTCTCCTCCTGTTCTCTTTGCTCTTCTGCCTTCTTCAGTCCCCTGTCAGCCACCCCCGCCCCCTTCACTTTCTGCTCTCCTGCTGCTCCCCACCTCATGGCCAAATCTCCAGGGTAGTTTTCTCTTCACTTCCCTGCCTCCCGCAGCAGCGATTTACACAGGCGGCCCTTCCTTCCCGAGCTCCTCGGTCCCCGCCAGCACCCCTGGTCTCTGACTCCAGGTCAGGACTGTCCATTCCCAGGTGTCTCTCACGCCCCGTTCTCTCCACCTGCTCCCCCAGCAGGTGTCTCCCAGTGTCTGTCTGCAGTTCATTTCTGCATGTGCTGCCGTGAGCCAGGCTCTTCGCAACCCCTTTCAGAATGCCAGACATCAGGAAATCGGACTAGTCGTGAATGTCCTTAGCCAAAGTTTCCCATCCCAGCCTCCATTCTGCTGGCGGGATTCCCAGCCCCGCTAGGGAGCAGCGGAAGTGTCTCTTTGGTGCTTCTCTTCCTGACTCAGGCAGAGGACATAGTCCTCCTTTAATCAAACCCACAGGGTACAGGGTTCTGTGTCTATCTGGAAAAATATTATTCTCTTCATCCCCCATACCTCTGATATCATTCACTTTTTTTTTTTTTTTTTGCTTTTTGGGTCACACCCGGTGATGCACAGGGGTTACTCCTGGCTCTGCACTCAGGAATTACTCCTGGCGGTGCTCAGGGGACCATATGGGATGCTGGGAATCGAACCTGGGTCGGCCACGTGCAAGGCAAACGCTCTACCTGCTGTACTATTGCGCCAGCCCTATCCTTCACTTTTTAATCTACTTTTTATTTATTTGTTTGTTTGTTTGTTTGTTTGTTTTTTGCTTTTTGGGTCACACCTGGTGATGCACAGGGGTCACTCCTGGCTCATGCACTCAGGAATCACCCCTGGTGGTGCTCAGGGGACCATATGGGATGCTGGGATTCGAACCCGGGTTGGCTGCGTGCAAGGCAAACGCGTACCCGCTGTGCTATCGCTCCAGCCCCTTAATCTACTTTTTAATTAGGCCTCAAAGCCCACTTCCCTTTCCATCTCTGTTGACATGTTTTTCTCTGTCCCCCTTACTCTTGGCCTCTGATACAAAGCTGCTGTGTTTCTCTCCGTTTCTGGGATTTCCTACTGTGAATGATTTGGGAATTTCTTTCCTTTTTTTTTTTTTTTTTGAGTATAGAACACTTACCTGGCCTTATTCTGAGCGATGTTTTTTTATTGTTTGTTTGTTTGTTTTGCCTTTTGGGTCACACTCAGAGATGCTCAGGGGTTGCTCCTGGCTCTGCACTCAGGACTTACTCGTGGTGCTGGGGGGAACCAAATGGGATGCCGGTGATTGAACCCGGATCTGCCACGTGCAAGGCAAACACCCTACCTGCTGCACTATCGCTCCGGCCCTCGGTGTTCATATTTTAGATTCCTATTGAGCACTTCTTTTTTCTACAGCTGTCATGTTATTGCCCAGATAGATAGATAAATATATAGATAGATTGATTATATATATATATATATATAATTTCTGCCCTAAAGCTACCCACTCACACCAGCCTTTTACTTTCCATTATCTAGCTGATAGTATATCCTTCAAGATTCAGGTTATGTATCATTTTCTTTATATGCCTCCATCCAAGCTTATTTTTATCTGGCCCTGAAAATGTGTATAAGCCACAGTCTTCATTTTAAAATTTTGAGTTTGAGGCATATTTTCGTGATAGACCATAACATGTCTTGAGAATGACTCAGGGAAGACAATTTTATTTTGAGGTTAATATGCCCTCTGCTAACATGCAGGTAGGAACAGAACTTCTGATTCAGGAAGATGCATTCATATCTGCAGTCACTGGTGATGTGTGGGGGAGAAAGTAGAAGAGGAGTGAGAAAACGGTGGGACTTGGGATGTAACTCGGCAGGAAAACATTTGCCTTCCGCATGTGAGTCCCCGAGTTCACGTCCCAGCATTGCCAAAATACACACATCAGCAATACCTTAAAAACAAAACACTACCAGACAACAGAAATCAGGTTGCATTTCATCAAATGTAAAACCTTAGCTGGAGAATTCAGATGGAGGATGGGAGTATACCCAGCAAGTCTAACAAAAGTCTGTAACTCTAGGAGAAATCCCGTTTGTAGCACAGATGAGAGTGTATAGGATGTCATAGCACAACCGTGCAATTAATGTTGCTGACTACACAGCACTGTATCGGGGATGAAGACAGAGACATTTCAGGCAAATGTCACAATTAAGTACAGAAGTTCCATCAAGAAAACAAACTGAAAGAATTACCACGGGGAATGATTGGGAGGCGGGTGAGTTGAGTGATGAAAGGACGAGGAAATGGGCAGTCTGAAGAGTGTGTTGAGCTAAGCTTTCTGTCCACACGCTGGTTTCTCGAGAGGAGATTGATGACGTAAATGATGTTCCGTGCGTGCTGCACTGTCCAGCCAGGGAAAAGGATGTCCTCGGCCCGGTTTTAGTAACATAGAAGGCCACATCCAATATATTTAGGAAAATGTTTGTTACAAAACCTTCCCCTCCCCTCCCCTCCTCTTCCTTCCCCTCCCTTTCCTTCCTATCCCCTTGCTTCCCCTCCCCACAGTGCTCAGGGCTTACTCCTTGCTCTGCACTCAGGCATCATTCCTGGTAGGAATATGTGGTAGCAGGGATCAAAGCTGAGGTCTTCCACTTGCATGGCAAGCACCTTTCCTGTCTCTCTCTTCTGCCCCAGCAGCATCTTTTCTGGCCTTTTCCGCCAGCACGTCCTCCTCCCTTTGCCTCTCTGTCTCTACAGACCTAGCCTCTACGTAGTGGTACCATTTGGTGACATCGGCACACACTAGATGCTCAGGAAATGGTTGTCACATGGGTTCATGACACGCAACAATGCTCCATGGAGACTGGAGTGTGGGGCTTCCCTGGGCCGACCCTCCCTCCTACCTTGGGGATGGCAGCTGGTTGTTCAGAGACCACAGGCCCTTCCGGTCCAGGAATGTGTGCTCCTGTGTACTGCGGGTCATCGCTCCCTCAAACAGACGAGCTTTTGCGGTTCCTTTAAGAGGCTGCTAGGGGGTATCCACAGAGATAAATAACAAAGATGAACTTATAGCCATGGTTTTGTGGTCACGTTATTTAAGGAGAACGGATCCTTTCAGTCATGATACAGAGGAGGAGGAAGCTGAGAGAGAGAGAGAGAGTGAGAGTCACTTATTTTGCTGTCTTTCATGCTTTATTGTTTGCTGACAGGCTGTCTGTGTCTGATTAAAAATGAGAGTCTCTAAAACTCCCTAAGGTGGGCCAGTAAATTTCCCACAACAGCAGCGGGGGGGGGGGGGGGGGGGCTCCTCCTTCCCTCCCCTCCCTTCCCCTCCCCACGCCCAGGCGAACGGTATCCGATCTACCTCTGCCGTTAGGCACGTGTTTAATGTCACTGTCAGAGAAGGTGCTACGACGAGTCACTCAGGTTGGAAGTTTGCAAACATGCTTCCACTTTACTGAACATCACAAGAGCTGTCAAAATTTCATTTCACCCCCCCTCCCTTCCTCTTTCCTCTCCAGAAGGAAAAAAAAAAAAAACCTTACAGACATAAATGTTAGACACAGTTTTTATGGGCCTGGATGCTCTGGAGGCAAGGTTTTGTTCATAATTTGAACTGGGAAGAGAAAGAATGCGTCCCCTGGGATTTTGAAGTCTCAGAGGAGTTGATGCAGGTGGCACGACTGGGAACTAGATGCTTTTTTTCCTTCCTTCCAAATCTTAGTTTTATCTCAAGCACTGTCTCCCCCCCTCTCTAAAAAGTTAAGAGGAAGCTCTCCCTAAGAACCTTAATGTTTCTGGTCTTTTGGGCACTCTCCCCCTCTCCCCCCTCTCTGCCCTCTCTCCCCTCTGTCCCTTCTCTCCCCTTTCTCCCTCTAAAATGTTAAGAGGAAGTTCCCAAAGAACCTTAATGTTTCTGGTCTTTCGGGTTCCTTCCAGTTGCATCTCTGTCTTTTAAATTCCCCCATAAACCCACTCCAGTGGTTCATCCATATGGATGGATGGACCTGGCAGTTGGATGAAATCAACCAAAGCATCACTCCCCTGCCACAGTTCTTTCAGGCAGTAGACTTGGGTGGGTGATGAGTGACAGCCAACAAGGAAATCATCTGTCCTTGAAAACAGACTTAGCAACCCATTGCATTTGGTTGGGACCGAGCTGCTGGTAGGCATGCTTCTCTGCGAAGCCAAGGAGATAGTGGATGCAGTTCCCTCACAACCCAGGAACCCTCCTCTGTCATTCAACTATACTAGCCTATTCCCAGAAGCCTAGTTTGGATCATCCCTAAGATTCCTCGGTCTCTTCCCAAGTGCACGTGATTGCGTGACTCTGGAGAAAGCATGAGGTAACACTTGTGGTCCCTGAGGGATCAGTGGAGTCTCTGCTTCTCATAGGAAGTCCAGGCCAGGGATCCTGGAGCCCTCAGGGAGCGGCTGAGGCCTGCAGTCCTGCCTGCTCTCACATCCCATTTGCCACCAAGTGTCACGCCTTGCGAATGCTGAGCTTCTGGAACATTGATACTGATTCCTGTGTGTGGCTTGGAATAAGAAGCCAACAGCTTGAGTCCTCATATCTTGAAGTACTACGCAGGAGTGTAAAAGTGAAACACTGAATCCTGGAAGTCTTAGGGGAGTGTGGGTGGGTGTGAGGTCAGAGTGCGCGTTCTGGACCAGACTTCCGCAGTCTGCGCCTGTGTGGCAGAAGTCGCCATCAGCTCACCTAATTGATAACAAAACAACTTCAGCAGGGCTCAGTCCATGACACCCCAGAGGCACCCCCGAGCTCCACCAGGAATGATCCCTGAGCACCGAGCAGGGAGTATGTCCTAAGCACCGCTGGGTGTCACCCCAATACCAAAGTAAATAAACTAACTGGAACAACTTCATGAAACTTAGTGTTGTCCCCAGCTGCCTTATAAATGTGTAGTGTTACTTTGTCTCACCCCATCGGCACGGCAACTCCACATCATTGGTCGGTACTGTCCTCATCCCCATTTTGTACCTGAGGAGCTTGAGGCAGAGAGACTTGAGGGGCTTGACCAAGTTCACACTATTCCACATGGAGCACCCAGGACTCAAGTGTCAGCAGCAGTGCCTCAGGGTCTCACCTTCTGCTCTGTACTCTAAGTGTGGGCTTCTTTTTTTTTTGGGGGGGGGGGTCACACCCGGTGATGCACAGAGGTTACTCCTGGCTCATGCACTCAGGAATTACTCCTGGCGGTGCTCGAGTGACCATATGGGATGCTGGGAATCAAACCCGGGTCAAATGCGTGCAAGGCAAACGCCCTACCCGCTGTGCTGTCTCTCCAGCCCCAGTGTGGTCTTCTTTCAGAACCCTAAAACTTGTGGGTCCTTCAGCTTCTGGATCTGCCTAGACTCCAACGGTCACTTGGACTCCTGAGAAGCCTTTCATGAACATCAACCCCTGGTGGATCAGATAGGCTGAACTATTTAAAAGGCAAAGAAGGCAGTAAACACTTCAAATGCTTTAGCCAGTTCTGGATCTCAGAGACATCTCAGGTCAAGTTTAGAATCTCAGAGAACTTTCTCATGGGGGTCGGGTGGGGGGGGGGGACGGGGAATGTCCTGGATAATCCTGGATAAGAGTTGAGTCTTTCTTATGATGTGGCTTCAGTCAAAGAAACTGATATCTAAAGGTAGTTGGATTGATTTGGAAGAACGGTTGTTAATCGCACCAGCTAATTTAGATACAGTTCTTTGTGTAACTTAAGGACTTTCAGCAGTAAGTTTACCTAAGGGAAATCTTGAAGCTCACTCACAATATTATTTATTGGAAGGTATTTTTATGATCACGTTAGTGGTATCTCTTCATGTGGATTAATGAGTGCTTGGCTACTTTTCAAGCTCTATGATTTCCCTTTTCCTCACTTCTGTATTCCCTAACTTTTGATCTTGGTATAACGTGAAATGAGAACTTTCGAGAACCCCAGTGCTGCCCCCAGGAATGCTTTTACTTAGGGAGTGTGACCCTCAAACAGTGCTCTGGGGAGGGGTCACCTGGGCCAGAGTTTTCAATACCAAGATTCTGTATCATTTTGCTCTTGGACCCAGTAGTTCGTGGAAGGACCACTTGGTACTGGAGATCAGACTAAGGGCCTCATGCATATAAGGTATGTCCTCCAGCCCTGTGAACTGTCTCCTTGGGCCAGAGATGTCTTTACTGTCATTATCTTCTGCAGAGCCTGTAATTTTAACTGTCCCCAGGTGTTTTGGCATGATCTGCCAAATGATGTCTGCCACGATGAGTTCTTTTGAATATTTATTATTTTCATTTTTTCCCGTGACTTAATGACAAATGTAATATTTCCAAGTGTTTTATGATGGTACTATTATGAATTGGCTTCAATCACATAAGTCTGCCAACATACAATACATTTCTGTTCCTTATATTAAAACAGGATGATATAGGAGGAGCCAAGAGGGGAGAGGAAAACAATCCTGACTTAAATGGACCATTTGTCAGTGCTTTCTTGATGAACTTGACTCTGAGTTGAGGAATAATACACATCTGTCGATTCATTTCTAAAAGTCTGAGCAAATGTTTAAAGGTTTTCATCAGAAACGTCATCCGTTTGGGGGAGGGAAAGAGGAGGTCCACACCTGCTGGTGCTCAAGGCTCACTCCTGGCTCTATGCTCAGGGTTCAGTCCTGAGGTGTTCAGGGGACTATATGGAACCGAGGTTGGCTTCATGCAAGGCAATGCCTTAAACCTGTTCTATCTCTGCAGCACCATGCATTTTTTTAAAATCAGTTGTTCATTTAGTATGTTTGCTTTCCTATAAAAAAAAAAAATGAGAGACAGCTGATTGCACACTTTCTTTGAGAAGCAGTTTAAACACCGAGAATGTAGGGAAAATATACCATAAACAATTTGCGAAAGGAAAGCAATGAGCATCTTTAATTTGTTGTATTCATTTCTCCTAATCTACTGCGCCTTCCATATAGTGCCTTAAATGTCAGAAAAAGAAGGAAGTGAAGGATTTTTCTGTAGGGTGAATTGCCATGAATCATGTCCGGGTTTGTATTTATTTGTTTATTTATTTTATTTATTTATTTATCTTGGTATTGTGATAAGCCTCAGAATACCTCATCTAGAGAAAAATCATTTGATGCTTTAAATACATAGCCCAGTGTTTTCCTCAGACTTATTATTTTAAAACAATAATTTCCCCCAAAAGTACTGCAATTGCAAACCCTTTGCATAATCCTTCCTAATGTTAGCAAAATCCCCGCGAGGTTTCCTCGGATCCCGTGGAATCTGTCTCTCCTCCAAGTATTGACGAAATCATTAAACAAGCCTGAAGCTTCGTGATTACTTTTCCAGCACACTTTCATTGCTCTTTATCATTCCGTTTAGTTATGTTTCATCTAGTTTTCAATATATGTGACAGGGTTCATATCCCAGCCAACTGGAATTAATTTGAGAGCTAAGCGTTTCAATGCTGGCTCCATAGCATAGACTCTGCCAGATTCTGCCATGTGTGAAACATTACTACTCCCCCCGCCCCCCCAACCACTCACAGTTATTTATAACTCCGAGTTCTCCCATGCTCATTGTGCTTCTGAAGAAGGAGGGGGTGGGTCCCATGTCCATAGGATTTCTCTTGGCTTTCTTCTCTGTAAACCTCCCTAACACCTTCAGTCACCACCTTCTGTGCTGTTCCTTTTGAACAAGAGGAGTCAAAGGGGGTTGTTGGGTGAGGTCACGCCTTACCCCTTGGCCAGAGGATACTCTGGGAAGCTCTGGTGGTGTCCCAGCCTCTCTCTGTCATGACCCATTAGTGGCTTAAGAGGGCTGTGGGTTTGGTGGGGGGAAACTATTAGAATGAATCATTTTAAAAATCATTTACTCCAAGAACGGAGGAGACAGGTGATGAGCGAGACCCCATTAAATATTATATAAATACATGAGGGAAAATCATTTTGGCTCCACATTTTAGGCAAGCCAGAAAGTGTTTATGTTTCTAAGAATTGGTCGTCTTCCAGATTTCTACCCTTTTGAAATTTCTACCCCTTTTGAAACTTATCCCAGTCTCTCCCAAAACAGACTTTAATAATACTGCAAAGCCAACTTAGAACATACTCTTCTTTTATTTTATTTTTTTTTATGATTTCCTCATTATTTATCAGTTTGGTGACTCAATTTTAGGGCCGCATATATGTTCTCTTCGAGATTTTCCTCATATGGCATGATCAGCAGCCATGTGTGAAATGATTATGTGGAAACATTACCAAGGAATTTCGGCTTGTCTAAATACTGTATGCTTTCACTGCGAACGTTGGCGCTGCGGTGTGTTCCTGGCGTTGTGAAGGAAAGTATGAGATCTGATATTAAAATGCGGCCAGAATTTAATTTGTGAAATGGAGCTTTAGACTCAGCTGTTCCTCCCACTGGCAGCAAGTTGAGATTGCTTATTTTCTTTCTGGAATAAAAATTGTGTCTTTGAGTGCTATTTTGCCTCATTTTGGGTCTGCAAATTGGTGTTTTCTTCCAGATAGCTCCAAAACTTTATGTGGTTTGTGTTCCTATCTGTGTACTCCTTAAGGTCTAAACAATAAAACCTAATTAGTGCCACTGCAAGTGAACGGAGTGGCCATTTCAAGGTGCCTTACCCTGCTAATTGTA
Organism: Sorex araneus; assembly: GCF_027595985.1. NCBI lineage: Eukaryota > Metazoa > Chordata > Mammalia > Eulipotyphla > Soricidae > Sorex > Sorex araneus. The sequence continues at coordinate 431,849,914 of NC_073302.1, forward strand.
CTTTGGCACAGGAAAGGCAAGCTTATATTAAGATTTTTTATACAAGTAATTCTGGCTAACTTCTCATGCTGTGTTGAAGCCCATATTGGGACTAGCATTCATCATTGTTTTTTAATGATTATTATGATTGTATAATAACATATAATCAATAACCTACCCTGGTGGAAATTCTCTGTTTGGGCGGATTGACTCTACTCTGTAAAATAACTGGAGTAGAATAATAAAGAGGTAGACAAGCTGGGAAACGTTCTCATCTAGATGATTTTGTGCTCCAAAATAAAGAAGTGTTCATTTTTAGCTAATAAACAAAAGTTGTCTTCTTACCAAAATTGTGCAGTTTCATTTCTAGAGTGAATATTTTTTGTGTCTCCCAAGAGCTGGAAAAAGGAGAAAGGATATTTTGAGGGGGGGGTGTGTGTGGAGGGACCAGGAAGCCTTCAGCTTAGCTCAGTGCTAGGTGGGTGGAGAGAGGGCCAGCTGGTAAGATGCTGTGTAGGCCTCAAACTCAGGGCTTCACAGTCAGACCCAGAGGATCTGCCTTAGCCCTCTGATCTATCTCCCTGGCCCCAAGGGAGTTTCTTTACCAATATAATTATTATGACTGATCACTGAGGTTCTTTGACTAAGTCCTACATACTTTCCCTGGAAAAGAAAAATTGAATATCCTTGGGGAAAAAAATCATAAGTCATTAGTCTGAAAAACTATTTTGTTATTATAATTTGTTCAATTTGCTCGAGTGGGCACCAGTAACATCTCCATGGTGAGACTTGTTACTGTTTTTGGCTTATCAGGTACTCCACGGGTAGCTTGCCAGGCTCTGCTATGCGGGCGGGATACTCTCAGTAGCTTGCCGGGCTTTCTGAGAGAAGTGGAGGAATCGATAGGGTTGGTGGCATGCAGGGCAAATGCCCTCCCTGCTATGCTATTGATCCAGTCCATTTTGTTATTATAATAAAAGAAATAGAAATACGCTTTGCACCAGTTGTAGCACGAATTTGGATCTTATTGTAGCTTCAAACCATAGGGTGTAGATGGACCGCTCTTTTGTTGACTGGGATGATTTTAAATACTACTTTCAGGACTTTCACTCAATATCAGAACTGCCCACAAGGACCTCATCACAAAACTCCAAAGTTTTGCAACTCCAAAAACTCTCATACTTGGGTACTACTTGATAGATCGGTCAACAGAAAAACCGGTTGATTCCCTTTTCCTTGTCATTGGCTTTAATGTTAAAGTTTTATTACTGCCATCCTCCTTATGGCATCCACAGTAAATATTCTCACTGGGGATGAAAAACTACAACATGAGCACTTACGATATAAGAATTCTGTTTGGGAGGCCGGAGCGATAGCACAGCGGGTAGGGCGTTTGCCTTGCACGCGGCCGACCCGGGTTCAATCCCCGGCACCCATATGGTCCCCAAGCACCGCCAGGAGTAATTCCTGAGTGCAAAGCCAGGAGTAACCCCTGAGCATCGCTGGGTGTGACCCAAAAAGCAAAAAAAAAAAAAAAAAAGAATTCTGTTTGGGGAACAGAGATGGTACAGCATCAAGGGTCTTGACTAATGCTCCGCTGATCCCAGCCAATCCCTGGTGCCGTATTTGTTCCCTGAACACTGCCAGGAGTAAGCCCTGAGCACAGAGCCGCCAGTAAGCCCTGAACACCCCGGTATATCCCAACACACAAGAAAAGCAAAAACAAACAAAAAAGTATCTTTTGAAATTTTTACATAAAAAAAATTAATTATCCCTTTCGCACATAGCCTGTGGAATACTTAGCACTTTCTTAATGAAGGAATGTGGGGGAGTGGGAAGATTTTTTTCTTTCTTTTTCTTTTTCTGTAAATTATCCCAAATAAAGTGAAGACTATATTTGGGCAAAATGCAGTTTGCTTCCTTTGGTTCACATATTTTTGGAGAAATATGCCATTTAATTTGTTTTTAGCATGTAGAGACTGTGATGCCATGTTTTTAGCATGTAGAGACTAGGTCCAGCAGTTATTTAAGGGGGGAGAAAAATCACCTAAGAAGATAGTTGTGTGGATGCCACACAGCAGAGAAAGAAGTTGAGAGTGACAAAGGAAACCTTTTAAGGAAGAAAGAAGAGGGACACAGATCCACACGTGGGAAAGGAGAAGGGGATAAAACTGAGACGGTTCCAAGAGACCTCTCCCAGGAGAGAAGTAGAGACAGTGGGCTGTGAAAAGGAAACAGCCCCGGCCCAAGAATATTAGTGACCTCCTGGCCTGGCACAGTTGACTCTTTCTAGGAGCTGTGTTTCTCTTTCTTCAAACTGATATTTTTGTCTCTTACTTGTACTTTAATGGATGGAAAATAGAAATCCCTTTCATGTGCCCTGAAATCTTCCAGGCTAGCAGTTGTTTAAAAGTTGATGGTGGGTAGGTGGTGGTGGTGGGGGGGGGGGCGGTGTGGTTGATGGAGCGGTAGTACTACAGGTAAGGCACTAACCTTGCATGCAGCCAACCCGGGTTCAATCCTTGGCACCCAGTAAGGTCCCCCGAGCCCTGCTATGAGTGATCTGTGAGTGCAGGCCTTCTAATTTCGAGAAGAAATTAGACTCTTCTCGACTAATATTTTAACTTCTACTTTTTTCTAGATGAAAAAACTAAAAAGGACAAATCTCCATGAAGAATATTTAGAAATTTCAGTCAATCCATGGCAATGGCCATGCTTGCAGTTTTGTACTTTTCTAACTGAAATAAGATCGAGAAAGAGAGTAACATTAGTCATAAAAATAAAGGAAAATATTTTGAGCATTCAAAATGTCTGAGGATTTTGATAGCTGACGTTAAATATTTGCACATCCGATGGAGCATTTTGTAATATTTTCATGTTCGTTTTGATAGCCCAGTGTTTTCTAATGAAACCTCAGAGAGGAAGAGCATTATTAATATTAACCATAATTATGCTTTACATCATAAGTAGATAATCATTTTTCAGATTCTTCATCACACTGAATTCACTGAAAATCTCGAACCTTAGCTCAGCTCCCAGACCTTTTTTCCCCTAAAGGCCAAAGGAAAACTTCTGGAATTTACCATAAGAAAATACAAGTTTCTGTGTATTTGCCCATTACAGTTGGTTTTGCCCACTTATCAAGAGATAACACTTACTTTTGTAAAATTGTATCTCAAGAGTATTTTTGAAGGGTATACGCATGACTACCCTATTCCTTCCCGTACACAATGCTCTGCTGTGTACTTTAGAACTTTCCTTTTTAGAACTTTTACTTCACTCTGACAGGTTAACATAAATACCTTCTGTAGTCTTACTTTCTCCCTCTCTCTCCCCCTCTCTCCCTCTCTCTCCCTCTCTCTCTCCCTCTCTCCCTCTCTCTCTCTCTCTCTCTCTCTCTCTCTCAGGTCTTCAGCTCTGCAAATATCTCCACATTCCTTGTAAACTCTCCAAAGCTCAGCAAATACTTAGAGCTGAATCCTATTCCCTGGATAGTGCCATTTTCCTGCCTTTTCGAACGTTAAAACAAAGAAACCCAACTTCATGAGCCCTTTCCTACTGTCAACTCCAGACAACTCATTTCCATTTCTAAATCCTGCTGAATTTGAAGTGACCCAAACAAAAACCTCACCAGCTAGAGTGAGGATGGTATGATTTGTTTCCTGAGCTGCTCGTCTGCTTACATACACGGTACATGGCAGAAGCCTGGGTCAGCCTTGCACAGCAGAGAATTCCGAGGCACCAAAAAATCAAGTAGCAGCAGGCATGCGTGAATTAGGAGGCAAGAACATTTCATTATCATTAAGAAACCTAGTTGGAAAAGAAAACGACAGTCATTGGAAGAAATGAATTTCTTCACGGTGATCGTGCATTTTAATTTTCCTTTTGAGGACTCTTAAAATTAGATTTCTAATAGATGGATTTTTTTTAATATAATGAATTTATTAGGGGCCAGAGAGATTGGATAAACGTATGCACCCGGCCCCACCATTTTGATTGTGGCACACCACGTGGTCCCCTGAGCACTGCCAGGAGTGATCCTTGAAAACAGAGCCAAGAGTAAACCCTGCATAGTGCTAGAATGGCCCAATGAAGGGAGGAATGGGGAGAGAGAGAGAGAGAGAGGAGAGAGGGAAGGAAGGGAGGAAAAGTGACTCGTGCGCTGGAAATCTGTGGCCTTCCAGAACTTCCTATGCCGGTGTGAATCGGTTTATAAAATGCCCGTCTTGTGAGAAGAGACACAGCTTAATGGGAACTTTGAGATGTGCCTCAAGTTTCTTAACACTCTGAGGACTGTAAGAGAGCTAGTGTAGCTCTGAAGGCAGAATTGCTCTTAAAGGTCAGGCTTTGGAATCCAACCTCTTTAGTCTGGGAACCTCTGATACCACTCAGTCTGAGCATCTGTAAAATGAGAATCCTATATTGCAGTTTAATGGGATTATGAGGAGATGAGCTGCCGTACACAAATTCCTTAGAATTGTACCTGAACACAGAAAGGTCTTGGCAGATGATATGCGGAGAGATTGTTGTTGGTAGAATCAAAAGACATGGTCAGTTAAGTGAATCAGTATTGTTTTATTTTGTTTTACTTTGTTTTTAAATTAAATCACAGAGAGATACACAGTTGCAAAGCTGTTCATGATCGGGTTTCAGTCATACAATGTTTCAATCTCTCTCTCTCTGCCTCAACCCATGAGAGACTGCTCGGGCTCAGCCGTGCGGTTTGCTCATGCCTCTGGTGCCAGGCAAGTCTCTGTAACCTGCACTCGTGCATGTGAAGCAAACCCCCATTAAACTCCTTCCCTGTCCTCAGCTCCCGTGAAGCCTTGGGAAAAAAACCTATTTCCTTTTTTTAAAAAAAAAAATTATTAGTGAATCACCGTACAGACTTACAAACTTTCGTGCTTGTGTTTCAGTCATACAATGATCGAGTAACCATCCCTCCACCAGTGCCCATTTTCCACCACCAATGGTCCCAGCATCCCTCCCACCACCCCCACCCTGCCCCCTCCACCCCACCCCGCCCTGCTCTCTCTCTCCTTTTGGATGTTGGGGTTTGCAGAAGAGGTATGAAGTGGCCATCACGTTCAGTCTGTAGTCTACTTTCAGCCTGCATCTCCAATCCCTAGCAGGCCCACCTAGCATCCTTTGATTGGTGGTCCCTTCTCTGTCTGAGCTGCTTTTTCCCCCAGCATGTGAGGCTGGCTTCCAAACTGTGGAGTAATCCTCCTGGTACTTATCTCTACTATTCATTCTGAAGACTATTTCCTCACGCAACAAACCTAATGAATGCACTGCAATGCATCCAATCAGAAGAACATAAAACCTGTGTGTGCCCTTGAAGATTTCCCTTTTATTTATTTATTTGATGTGAAACAGATTTTTTTTTAATTTGGAGGTGTTTTGAAAGGAGAAGGAGGGAGAGAAAGTGAGAGTAATGTGCTCAAAAGAGAATGGGGGCTTCTCCAAAGGCAGAGAGAGCCCCTCCACACCCCCCAGCACTAGAGACAGAAGAGTAAAAGTCCTCATCTCGAGGGGAGATGCAGCCACACATGTGTTCGGGCAGCATATGCACCTTCCCTTTAATTTATTAATTGTTAATTTTTTACCTCCCGTTCTTTTCCTGATTCCTCTCTGGGGCAGCCAATGCGAGTGCCATTCTCTCGATTACAACCAAGCTCTTGTCACCATGGAGGGCAGCAGCAGATGGAAAGAAGGGAAAGGGTGATAGAGTACAGCTGCCTGCCACCATACATCCAGGGCCTGGCGGGAGGCAGCTGCCCTTTGGTTTTTTAGTTTTGTTGTTGTTGCTGTTGTTTTGTTTTGTTTTGCTTTGTTTTGCTTTTTGGGTCACATCCAGCGATGCTCAGGGGTTACTCCTGGCTTTGCACTCAGGAATTACTCCTGCCAGTGCTCAGGGGACCATATGGGATGCCAGGGATGGAACCCGGGTCAGCCTCGTGCAAGGCAAACGCCCTACCTGCTGTGCTATCGCTCCAGCCCCGGCAACTGCCCTTTGAGTGCTCGCTGTGTCCTACCTACTGTCCTTGGCCTGCCGTGTGTCTCTGCACAACCCTTGGAGGTGAAAAGTCAAGAATGTGAGGAGAGAGTATTGAGTTCTTGAAGCTTGGATGGTAGATGGGGAACTTGGGATTTGAACTCAAGGTGCCTCAGACTCAAGAGGGAGCCCTGGTGTGTTTGCGATGGGGAGGGTGCTTGAGAGCGATGAAATGGCAGAGGGGCGAGTGTCATCCCGGATAGAGGAGGTCAGGGGGGAGCCCGCCTGCTTTTATGTATGCGTTCCTTTAAGTCTCCTCCGTTACTCTACTCTGAAAGTTGGACCAAAGCTTTCCCTGCTCTCCTGGGCGAAAAAATGATCCAATGCCTCACGCCCCATTCCCCCCCATCACCCTTACCACCCCTACAGACCTTCATCTATTTGCTATTTTGTTTTTTTGTTGTGGGGGGGCACTTCCGGTGATGTCCAGGCTATCCTGGGCTTGATCTTCAGGGGTCACTCCTGGCAGTTCTCGGTGGACTACATGGTACCAGGAAAGAACTCTGGTTTCTGCATGCAGAAATGTGTGTTCACAGCGCCCTGAGCGCTCTCCTGCTGCCTCCGCACTTACCCGTTTTGCCTGGCTTAGTCTTGCCCGTCTCCAGTAAGGATGTAAGTGGGAGGGTTTGTTCGTTTGGTTCTTTGTTGGTTTCCTGTCACTGGCGGACTATGCCTGGCTTCTCAGCCAGTGTGTGTTGACCCAGTGGGTGAAGTTTCCGGGCCCCACCTTCAGCACTGGAGTCAGGCTTGGCCATGCCTTTGTGTCTGCGAGAAATCTTATCCTTCTGCTTTTCGGAGCACCAGCCCCCGAGATCACAGTTTCCCACCCGTGAACAAAGGCGCCGCTGAGTAGCCGGACCTTCCTCTCTGAGCGAGCCACGGCTCCTCTCGCCAGTGTGCAAGAAAAAAGCCTGCAGAACCATCTTGGCTTCCGCAGGGTGGCTTTGGCCCAGCCTGCTTTCAGATGCCACCCCATCGAGGCCAGCGCACCCAGAGACCTTTGCCGGTTCCCCGAGCCTCTGCTGCATTAGCCGAAGATAAATCTATGCAGAGTGCACTGAAGGGAACAGACAACTGCATTAAGCCGTGTAATGATGAGCACTAATGGCCTGTGACAGAATGGCTCTCGGTAGGCTGCTGGTCGTGTGAGGTGGGGAGTTTTCCCTTTTGATCATGGTAATGAAAAAGCAAAACAGAACTGCATCTGCAGATGCAGAGACACAGCCCGCAGGCCAGGTTCTGTGCACTCCCGGTTATCTCCTCATCGTCTCTTTTCTTGAAAGCACATGCATCTTTTTAAAAAAAAAAAAAATTATTGAATCACAGTGAGATATAAATTGGTGCAGCCTCTATGAAAACAGCAAAAATAGCACTGTAGCACTATAGTCCCATTGCTCATCGATTTGCTCAAGCGGGCACCAGTAACGTCTCCATTGTGAGACTTGTTGTTATTGTTTTTTGACATATAGAATATGCCATGGGTAGCTTTACAGGTTCTGCCGTGCGGGCGCGATACTCTCAGTACCTTGCCGGGCTCTCTGAGAGGGACGGAGAAATCGAACCCAGGTCGGCCATGTGCAAGGCAAATGCCCTACCCGCTTTATTTAACCAAAAATATTACTTCAGAAAACATTGGTGGTGGAGAATGGGCACTAGTGGAGGGATGGGTACTCAATCATTGTATGACTGACACATAATCACGAAAAGTTGTAAGTCTCTAATTGTATCTCACTGTCATTCATTAAAAAAAATTAAATAAAATAAAAACTCATGTACTTAGTATAATCTATAAGAACTAAGAGGAAAAAAACTTATAAACTCTTATTCTTTTTTTTGGGGGGGGGTCATACCCAGCGATGCTCAGGGGTTACTCCTGGCTTTGCACTCAGGAATTACTCCTGGCGGTGCTTGGGGGACCATATGGGATGCCGGGGATCGAACCCAGGTCGGCCACGTGCAAGGCAAACGCCCTACCCGCTGTGCTATCTCTCCGGCCCCCTAAACTCTTATTCTTATGTTCAATTATTGTGTATCTCCCAGATCTGAAAAATTTCAAATTTTCTAAACTTTTCTTTAAATATGGACCAACTGTCAATCTTATATATACGTATATATATTACTTCAACATAAAATCAACATAGAATTAGTCATGTGACTTTTTAAAAGATTTTTTGCATGCTACATATTTATTTATTGAGTCACTGTGAGATGCAGTTACAAAGCTGCTCATGATCCAAAACCTGTCCCTCTGCAAGTGTCCATTTCCCATCACCAATGACCCAGTTTCCCTCCCGCCACTCCCCTCCCCCAGCCTGACTCTATGCAGTTACTTTCCTTCTCTCTCTTTCTCTCTCTGTCTCTCTCTTTGTTTCTGTCTGTCTGTCTTTCTCTCTCTGTTTCTTGTCTCTGTCTGTCTTTCCCTCTCTCTCTCTCTCTCTCTCTCTCTCTCTCTCTCTCTCTCTCTCTCTCTCTCTCTCCTTTCTTTTTTAAGAAAAACAGCTAAACAGTGTCATTCATTTTAGTTTTGGGCCACACCTGGCCATGCTCAAGGGACCATATGGGGTACCCAGGGTCAAACCCAGGTTGTCAGCACGTGAAGGAAGCATGCTCTCCTCCCCACTAAACAATGGCTCTGGGCTCCTTGATAGTCCCGTTCCTATTTTAAGTTAAGCAACTGCATGCTTTTCTGCTTCTCTCCTTCCCATCTGACTCCTTCCCACCTATCAACTGTGCGGTCCTGGGTCAATCTGTGAACTTTCTCCTTTGCACATTGTCTTTGGCGAGGTTCACGTCCATGTGTATAGATGTGGTATGTGAGCTACTGTAAATATTTAAATTACGGATGCCAATGTGGATGTTAGGCCGGTTGATCTTAAAGGCTCCCTTTAATTATAGAACTAAATAATTGCTAAGCTTGAATTATCTATCGAATGAAACATTGAATGATCTGGCCTAGAACTTAAGGAAGGAAGGAGGGAGGGAGGGAGGAAGGGAAGGAGGAAGGAAGGAAGGAAGGAAGGAAGGAAGGAAGGAAGGAAGGAAGGAAGGAAGGAAGGAAGGAAAAAGAAAGGAAGGAAGGAAGCAATGGAAAAGGAAGGAAGGAAGGAAGGAAGGAAGGAAGGAGGGAGGGAGGGAGGGAGGGAGGGAGGGAGGGAAGGAAGGAAGGAAGGAAATGTCTTCGGAATGCCAGTGTGACTTGCATGGCCTGTGTCTTCGGTGTTGGCTTCTCAGCTATTCAGGGCATATTTCACCCCAAACCGCAGAGTTATTTGACAACACATTTCCTTCCCGCCCCCTGAACCTCCTTGGATGATCAACCCAAAAAATAGCATCTCCATTTGTTACTAAGTACAACCCTGGTTGGACTGTTTTCTATAAATTCGGTTTTATTGCTTTCATCCAAAGTCATTTCTGCTAATCCAGTTAGAAACCTCACTTTTGTTTGTCGTTTCCCCGGCTCAGTTCTTAAGTAGGGGAGTTTTCTCTAAATTTAACCTAAGAAGAGAGGATCACAGGCACATCATGAGATCCTAGTTTTGCTGTCTAATCTAGTAAATTTGCAAGTGCTAGGAGTGTGGGTCATTCTCCTTCCCCCACCCCACCCCCCCTCCCCGAAAGCTTCTGCACACATATTCCTTCTACAGCCTCCTTGTGAAGTGGAGTGCTCTGCCTTATTGATTTAGTGGGATGTTTCAATAAATTTCCCTGGTTACAGTGCTCGCTCCAGAGCTGGCAGAGCCAAGAGGAAGACAGACAGACGAGATGGTTAACTAATTTTAAAAGAGAAGAAATTCCATTTTCTCCATCCGTTAATGTCATGGCTGTCCTGCCCGTGACCTGCTCCTGAGATATATTGGGTTCCCACTGACATACGTTACAGGAAACGGTGACCTGACCTTTTAAAAATTTTATTAACATTTATAAATTTGTTTTAGTGTATGATGTTGGAGGCAATGATTTTTCTCCAGAATGGATGGGGGGTGACCGGTGCAGAGATGGATAGCCACACCATCTATTAAGCTCGTGGACATTTTCCTTAGAATATACAGATTCTACGTTCAACCCCCCTCTTCTATTTTCAGAGGTGTAAGGGCTGATAGGAATGAAGACCTTTCCTTCAAGCAGTTTACAAACGGCTGGGTCCTTACTGTTCGCCTCTCTGCAGTTGGTTAAGTTTTGATTATTGCTGGATCAAACACCAAGACGTGGGAATTTATGCGTCCTTTCCCCAGCCGCTCCCCGATTCCTTCCTCCCCCCCTCCCATCTTTGCTCAGGGCCTAATGTATTCCAGACCCCGTGCCAGTCGCCACGAATGGAAGAGTGATCGCTACCATCCCTGCTCCCAAGGAACGTGCAGTCTGATGGATGGATTGCCCAGCCTCCATGCTCCAGATCCCAATCCAAGGAGGCTTCGTTCCCAGAGCGCTGCTGGATACCCCGTTCTGAACCTTTTCCTCTTTTTAAGCCGCTTTATTATAACTTAGCTCTTCTCAGGAAAGCGTTGCAGTTCGCCGAACTTTGAGGGCCAACGTGTTTGTCAGCAATTAACAAAGGGAATTGGTTCATATAGGGAATCTTGATGAATACCAATCAGTGCAAACTTAGCTAGCCTGGGCAGTAACGCCTTAGCAGTGTTCCTCTTCCTCTCCGTACTCTTAAGAAACTGAGAACGGGGCAGCTTTCTAAAAAGTATGCCTCCTCCCGGGACAGGAAGCCTAAGAAACTCAGGGAGTTGGTGCTCTGCCTTTCTGATATGTCCAGGGCCCCGGCAGTTGTGAGGGGGTGATGATTGGCACCCCAGTCCTTCAGGGGACCTTTTGCCCAAGTGCTTCTGAAATGTAAGTTAAGCTTCTTCACTTCTCAGTGCAGGCGGAGACCTGTTTTATGTTACAGTAAATATTTGTTTATTTTGTAGGCAGAGAAATTGAGGCCCCGAGACCCTAAGGGGGTGGGATGGATTGGTTATGGACCCTGCTGGACATATTGGCTGCTAGTGTCCATTGCGCCCCAGGATGGGGGCAATTTTTTTCATCAATTTTTTTCATTCAGGTTTGCAGCATTCTTGCGCAAACCTCATCAAAGTGTAGTAGACTTTGTGGCTGGCTTCTTCCCTTACTGAGTGGGGAGCATATCCCACGGAACAGCCTCTTTGACACTCCCTAAAAAGCTGCTGTGTTGTGGTTGAACATTATCCTTGGCCACACGCATTTTCTTACTCCGTTCTCCTTTTTCCTCCAGCTGCTCAGAATTTAATATCACTGTCATCCTGTTGTTCTTCGATTTACTAGAGTGGACACCAGTAACGCCTCTATTTCTCCCAGCCCTGAGATTTTATCAGCCTCTCCTTACTTGTCTTTCCCAACGATTGGAGGCTCTTTCAGCGTCAGGGGAATGAGACCTATTATTACTGTTTTTGGCATATCAAATACACCACAGGTAGCTTGCCAGGCTCTGCCTGTGCAGGCGGGATACTCTCTGTAGCCTGTCGGGCTCTCTGAGGGATGTGTGTGTGTGTGTGTGTGTGTGTGTGTGTGTGTATTACTCTATAATTTCTTGCCTACTGTCGGAACTCCATCAAATACAGTGTGGTAATTATGGAAAATGGATAGGAAGTGTCTTATAATGTGTCGTGTGGCCACTTTGTGGCCGTGTGGTCTGGAAAGAGGCCTGGAGCATGGTGGCGGTTGGGTAGTGGAGGTTGGCTGCCGGGACTGGGTCCCTTGGGGCGGGGAGGGTTCTCACCTGCCCCCCTCTGCGGTGCCCCAAGTGAAACAGCCTGGTGTGGAGTCCCAGAATTTAATATGGACTTGGATATTTCACGAACTCCTCTGAGGAGGAGTCCTGCTTCCAGGTTCTGGGTGTTTGCAGGTGGAGTCACCCAGCTCTGCAGAATGCCTGAAGTTGTCCTGGCACAGATGCAGTGTGTGAATGGAGAAGCCTTTTTGTTCTAATGAACTCATTGAGTAGGTTCTTGTAAGTACTCTCAAAGTACTAAAAACTGTTAGGTATAAATACCACAACTATGTAGCACTGTCAGACTGTTGGACTGGAGTGATAGCACAGTGGGTAGGACGTTTGCCTTGCATGAGGCCGACCTGGATTTGATTCCTCCGTCCCTCTCGAAGAGCCCGGCAAGCTACCGAGAGTATCCTGCCCGCATGGCAGAGCCTGGCAAGCTCCCTGTGGCATATTTGATATGCCAAAAACAGTAACAACAAGTCTCACAATGGAGATGTTACCAGTGCCCGCTTGAGCAAATTGATACACAATGGGACAACAGTGCTACAGTGCTACCACAACTATAACTAGTTGTGTAATTCTACCTTTTGTGTGTCCTTGATGTTAAAACAACTTTCTTTACTTGTGGGACTCAAAGTCTTTCCACTGTTTACTGGGAATTTCCAGGTGCAGCTGGCATCTGTGCCCTTTGATTCTGGGCAGAGGTGAACAAGAGCTCGGTGCTTGTGTTCTCTAGCCCACAACTGACATGGCCATTCCTCACTGTCCCTGTACACTACCGCATGAGCAGTAACAGTGCCCCAATAAGCCATCTTTCACACTAGACCTTCTGTCTCGTCACTCTGTCAAAGTGTCCTTTCCTCTCGTAAATTGGGTAGTGACCTGTGCGGGGAAGGCAGAGCCACTCACCGCTCACACTTTATCCATAACCTGCGTTTTTTTATGCATTGAAGTAACACTGCGAGAGATTAGCAACTGGTCTGACTCAGGCTAAAAATCATCTGGATCCGAGAGTCAACCTGAGAGGAAATTGAAACCAGTGTAGAAAGCGTCGATGACTTATGTCGGATAGTTGAGTCGGTCAGAGGCACTTTGAAAAGGCAGCCAAGTTGCTTGACTCTTCATTACACTGTGTTTGAGCTCCAGTGATACTCAAGGAAACTTCCTCCTTCAGATCCTTAGAATTCCAACGTCTAACACCCACAGAGCTCCAGCATCCCCCTCTAACCCATTGGTACAGACTCCTGATTAACTACCCTCTGCCATCAGTTAGGCTTTGCCATCAAATGCTCTTCACTATTTTCCCACAAAATAAATGAATTTGCCAGCAATTGTTTTCATCATCATTTCCTCATCAGTCATTCAGCCCATTATGTTCTTTGCTGCTGTTGTTGTTGTTGAATCACCATGAGATACACAGTTACAAAGCCGTTCATGCTCAACACCCCATACCACTGTACATTTCCCACCACCAATGTCCCCAGTATCCCTCCTCACCCCACCTGTGCCCCTAGCCTGCCTCTGTGGCAGTTCCCCCTTCCCCTCTCTTGTCTCCTGTCTCCTCTCTCTCTCCCTCCCTCTCTCTCTCTCTCTCTCTCTCTCTCTCTTTCTCTCTCTCTCCCCCCCCACTCTTTCCCCTCTCTCCCCTCTCTTCCCCTCTCCTTTTGCAGCCCGTCACATTTTAAGGGGCTTTTTCCTAAATAGCCAAGTACTGTTTTAGGCACTTGGGGGACCAGCCCTCCTGTTCTCCATGTACACCCCAGTCAAACAGAGTGAGTACCTCATTACTTCTGATGCATTGCAGAACTCCTCTTTAGGTCATATTGTGAATGCGGGTTTTTTTTTTCCCAAAGGAAATATAATAAATACAGGCAGGGGAATAAAAACCATTAAATGTAGGAAGGTTAAATAAATTATAAGAAAAGCCCTGCTTTTCTCATAAGTGTATTCCATAAATGCATACAAGTCAAATAAAAATGTATTCATGCAAGTGTGATAGTCTGTGGGCATCTTGAGGTCATGTTTATAGTCATCTGCCAAAACACCTATTTTTCCTGAAGCTTTTCTATAACTGGATACCCAGAAGCATCATAACCGTAAAGTTTTATATGTGTAAATAGATTGTGGTCCATATACTTGGTTCATTTGTAAGCCAGTTGTTTGGAACTCAGAATGGATTTTCTTAGAGAAATCATCTTATTTGATGCCGAGCTCTGCAAAAACAGTCTCCTCCATAACATATCTCTAGTTTCTACTGAAACTTTCTCAGATGTAACTAAAATATAATGCATCTATTCTGGGAATTGATTTAGTGTTTGCATTGAGATTCTGGAAGCAGCTTTCTCACTAAGACGGGGAATGAGCCGTAGACGTTCAGACGCAGTGTTGGCCTGTGCTCGTGAGACGAAGCCAGAGCTCATGCCATCCAGTCTAGAACATCATCTTCAGCCTGCCTTGCTATTTGCCAAGCCCACGGCCCTGCAGTTGCTTTCTTGAGAAAACCAGGTGATGACGGGCAATTTCTGGGGGTCAGTGGTAGAAAGCGTGGGGGGGGTTGGTAGTTCTATTGTGAGGCAGCTGAAGTAGAAGTAATGATGGAATTTGGCATGAGAAGGGACTGCAAGGGTCCCTCTTGTTCGGTGCTAGAGAATCACTTTCCCTTTTTTGGAGGGGGCAGGGGAGGTAGGGTCTCTAGACTGTACTCTTCCTACTTTCCCCAGCTAGCTACTGAGGCATATTGGATGCATCCCTCCTCTTCTTTCTGCAAAGGGCCAATCAACCTTCCCTCTTTTCTCTTCTTCTTCCTCCATCCCACTAACACAGATTCCTCTCTGAATCCAGGAGACCCTGACCGGAAGTGTCAGAGTGAGTGGTGTCTCTAGTTGCCGAGGCTGTGGAATGGGAGGGGATCTAGTTGGGTAAGGCAGAGGTAGTTTGGTGGCATCCCCCAAAACGGTGTGTTGACAGGGAGGCTGCCTGGTGACAGGGCCTGCTCTCGCCTCACAGTGTTGGGCAGGGCCGTCAGGGGGTGGAGGTTAGCAGCAGGCAAGAAGAGAAGCCATGCTAAGCCCTTGACTAAGCTGAGTTGCCTTATGGGGCAGGGGGGTGAAAGGGAGATCACCACCTCATTGATGCACCAGAACATGTGACTTAATGACAATGACCAGAAAGTGTACTAGCTAGCGTGGACATTTAGATCTGAGGAAGCAAATAAACATTATCACATTGTACGGAATGAAGAAGCTTGTTCATTCCATGACCTTTGTTGAATGCACAAGAATATTGTAGAAATGTGTATCTTTAAAAGCTAGATATTTGAGAACTGGGAATCTAAGCTAGGAAGTAGAACACATGCCTTCAGTGGGTGAGGTCCAGGACTCAATCCCCCACACTCCCGCCCCTAAGAGCACAGACAAAGGTAGAATTTTATCTAAAATATAATGTGTGTCATTGGGGTAAGAGACTGGTTGGAAAAAGGGGCAAGAGTATGAGCTGATGAAGCAAAATTCTCCAGAATTCAGAGAATACCTTGAGTTCACTGAAACCTTCAGGGTCACCAAGTGATTCCATGTCTGAGGAACATCTAAGGAACATCTTTTTTCAGTACATTTTTATATCAAAATATTTCATTTCATCTGGCTATTTTCTTTTTGATAAAAAAAAATTAAATTTTCTAGCGGTGAGATTTGAGGGCTAAGGGGCTGCTTTGGAAGCTGGTTTTACATTTTACTATTTTTATTTATTTATTTTTTGGTGTCGGGGCTATACCTTGCAGTGCTTAGGATGCTTTCCTGACTCTGTGCTCCGGGATCACTCCTGGTGGAGCTCAGGGACCATATGTGGTGCTTAGGGTTGAACCCTGGTTGGCCACATTCAAGGCAAGAGCCCTACCTGCTGTCTTATGTCTCCAGCCCCCTTGTTTTATTTTTTAGACAAGCTTTGATTGAGATTTGGCCTGGTTCTCTGGTGGTTATCTGGGCTCTCGGCAACACTGATTCCCAACAAACATTAAAACCATGAGGAAGTAGCATGGGTGGTTTCTGTGTGTCCGTTGTGTGGGCTTTGGAGGCTGGTGTTGTGCGTCGCTAAGCAGAGTGATGCCCTCAGTCGCTGTGCTAACTGGTCACAGGCCTCAGAGTTTTTGGAGTCACATTTAGGTGAAAATTCCAGCCTGCCCAGATTTGTGACTTTGGGCAAGTTCCTTAATCATCTCAACTTGCTTCTTCACCTGTGAAATGGGGCAAATAATAACTTGCTGGCAGCACTGTTCTCAGTGTCAGATCCGATGATTTATGGGAAAGGTCCTGGCAGTTACCACGGGCCCCGCAAATGTTTGCTTTGTTTCAGTTTGATTCCATTTCTGACTGTGTGCTCGGGGCCTGTTGCTAACAAGCTGGCAGAGAAATCAAACAATACAGTCTGGCTCCGCGGGTGTTTGTAGAAACTCCTAAGGATGAGGTGCCGCATGCACGACCTCCTTGGGAGCGGGAGACGGCAGAATCCCCTTCTCCCTAGATTCCTGTTCTTGCTTCTTCACAGGCCATCTTATTACCGGAAGGCTCTCCGGAATGTCTCCGTACTTGTGAAGAATATTCGTTGATTGAGGTTGGGTCTTAATTAGCGAATGGTTTGAATGAGTGTGGGGCAAATTCTTAGACTTTCCTCCCTTAGGGAATCTACCACAGAGATAGTTATTTATTTATATTATTGCAGATATTGATTCAGCACTGATGATGAGCCCTTTTAATTTTATTTATTTGTTTTTTTAAAAAAAATCGCACTCTGCTTTCATGAAGCTTAGATTCTAATGGGAAAGTCAGACAACAAGTGAATGAGTGAATGAAGTAGCTCGCTTATGGTAGCAAAACAAAAAGGAGTTACAGAGAGTGTGCCCCAGCCAAGAGAGGAGCAGATACAGAGACAGCAACCATGTGAGAGATGGACAGACAGCTTTCAGACAGAGCAAGTGCTGAGTCCAGAAGCCAAGGAACAAGGAAGAAAGGGTGGCAGAGGGGAGGCCACACACCTTGTGAGGTGATGGGCACAAGATAGTAAGGTGGCCAGAACCCCGGAGAGGAAGAAACTATTGGGGAGTCAGTCAGGAATAACGGGTGTGTGTGTGTGTGTGTGTGTGTGTGTGTGTGTGTGTGTGTGTGTGCATGCACATGTGCATGCATGAGCTGAACATTTTGAACCTCAACCTGTGGTGTGCCCGCAGTGCTTGGGTGGACAGTATAGGGTACTGGGATCTGACAGAGTCGGTGCACATATCTTAACCCAATCTGTCTCTCCAGTCCCTGGAGTTTTGAGTTTTCATCATCTGATAGCACAGCGGGTAGGACATTCGCCTTGCACATGGCCAACCTGGGTTCAATTCCTCCATCCCTCTTGGAGAGCCCAGCAAGCTACTGAGAGTATCCCGCCCGCATGGCAGAGCCTGGCAAGTTACCCGTGATGTATTCGGTATGTCAAAAACAGTAACAACAAGTCTTACAATGGGGACATTACTGGTGCCCGCTCGAGCAAATCGATGAACAATGGGTCAACAGTGCTACAGTGCTGGCATCTGATTTAGCTTTCTTTTTTTGTGGGGATGTGTTATACCTTTCAGAGCTCAGGGGCTACTCCCAGCTCTGTGTTCTGGGGTGAGTCCTGGCTCTGCCGGAGGGACCCACCCTGTGCAGTGCCAGGGATGGAACTAGGGTTAGCCACATGTGTCTTCCCCCTGTACTACCTCTCCAGCTCCGGATTGTTCTTTGAAATTTTACTTGACTTGCCTTATGGAGAACATGTTTGTAGGGGAGAGGTATTAGCAGGGTAAGGGCTGTGGAGACGGCTCAAAGGACCGGAGCACAGGCTTAGGTCCTGGAGTCCTGGGTTCATGTCACCCCAACGTGACGTGGTCCTCTGAACCCCACCAGGAGGGGTGTCCCCTGAACCAGCCATGTGTGGCCCAAGAAAGCAAACACAATAATGATACAGGGTGGCAACAATGACCTGAACAACATGGGTACTAGTTGAGTGAGAGCTGGCCACGTTTGTAATACAGCAGAAACATTCGCCACAGGGCTGAATATGGGTGTGAGAGAAAAAGGAAGGAAGGGTAAAGAGCAGTGTCCAGCAATGGAAGAGGGAGAGTTCAGCGGAATGATCATACATTCCGTTTGGGAGATGCTAAAAATACAAGATTTCTATTTGATAACCAAGTGTAATATGTTGAGTGTCTCATTGAAGGCTCGAATCTAAGGCGTGGAAGTGGGCACTAGACTTGCAGACCCTTTGGGCCCCAGCAGAAACCCTTTATATAACTTCACCATCCACTTGAGCCACTTAGATATTCAGCCCTCAAAATGTGGATAGTGCTACTGTGGCATTGATTGAATATTTTACTGTTCACTCCTTTAAATGAGAATGTAAAGATTTCCATTTGAATAGCCTTATTATAGTGGTCCACATAGGAAGACAGATACAATTATGGAAGCCACCAGCATTCCAGTGTTATGCAGGAGGTGGATAAAATTCACTGAGGAGGGCACAGAGGTAAGGAAGGAAAAAGCATCCGGATGCTAAGATCTCCAGTGTCGAGGTTAGGAAGCTACAAAGCATCCACCCAGAGTGGCTTGAAAAGAAGTGGAAGGGATTTGGAGGGAAAGGCCAAGGGAATATGGTTTCCAAGAAACCGAATGGATGTGTAACGTGTTTTTAAGGCTGTGTCTGATGCTTCTTTGAAATGCTGTAGTCTGTCACTTACTATGGAGTCGACTCTTCTCCCAGCCTAGCAAATACTTGTTGCTCTATAATTATTTTTAAAATGGAAACTGTTGAAAGGGTAGTAGATCACTGCTGGCTTTCACTAAGTTGTTTTCAGGAAATACATTCTTTTACTTAATGCCCTGATGTCAGAGATACCTCCTATAAAATCCCAAACTGGGCGTACTGCCCTTCCTCCACTGTGGCCGCCCCACCATTAGCTCTCCTGCTCAGTTCTCGGTGGACAGGAGTTTGGGGAAGCCAGTGTAGAGTAGCATCTCAGATCTCAGAGAGTGAAGTGGCAGAGCCGATTGCTTGCCTGGTCTGACTTGTCCTCTCTCCCTCACCTTTTGGCCTTTCTGGTGTATAGTCATTAAAGGGATTTCTCATGGAACTCCTGGAGAGTGAGGCTGGAAGTTTGCTTTCCTCTTGGCCTTTGTCAACTGGATCCAGTGAACCATTTCCTGGGTAACGCTGTGAAGAGGTTCTTGGCTCTGTTCCAAATTTCCGAAGTACTGATGTGAATTATAGGTACCTCAACCTAACTTCCTTTTGCCCTTTTCTCAGCTTCTCTTTTTTTGTGTGCTTCCTCTGGATTTTGAGTGTTGACCATCAGCATTCTTTCCCCTGCCTTTTCTCTTGAGTTTGCATCTTCCTTTTTTTGTTTTTTTTTTTTTAAGTTTTTAATTAAAGAGCCATGATTTACAAAGCTACTGACAGTTGAGTTTTAGGTATGCAATAATACCACACCAATCCCGCCATCAGCACTTCTTCTCCAGTTCTTGTCTCCATTGATTTCTCTGTGTGGAAAAACTTCAGCTGCTCCTATGTATCTGGTCTGACACATTGTACTGTCTGATCACCCACATGGTTGCTTTGCTTTGTCCTTGAAGTGTGGCGCTCATTAGAATTTCTCCCTTCCTCCTGGAACTCTGCTTTTGTTTCCTTTTGCCACCTCAATGCACAGTGGCCTGCCACTCCAGTTTGTGGGGAGAAAAATCCCTAGAAACAGAGAGACAGCAAGCTTTTCTTTTCTCCTTTCTTCTGTGTTCGCTTATGGTTTCCTGCTCGTCTTTGGAAGCATGATTTTGGGTAGCAACTGTGATTATTCCTTTTCCCTCCTTCCTTTGCGCTGCCTGAGTGAACACACTTAATGACACTGAAAAGTCACTGTAATTCCTGTTGTGTAAGTCCTCCCAGTCAGGCTGGAAGCGTTGCTAGAGCACTGTGGGGGGAGGAACAGATGCAGGGATGGTATGGGACCCGACCCTTCCGATCCAGGGCAACGTTTTCTTCAGAAGTTCAAGGGAGGCCTGGAATCCGTGTCACTCGCAAGCTCCACTGAGTTTAAATCTGCCAAGTTAAAAATACAGAGTCGCAGCTTGCCTTCCACGATTAAAAGTCACATGAGGATGGGGAAGGAAATTCCCAAAGGACTGGTAGCTAGAAAATCTTTTGCCGTCAAAAGCTGATACCAAAAGCAGTTGCATGAAACCCTAAAATCAGTGATGAAAACGACAAGAGGATTATACGTAATACCGAAGACAAATGCACACATGTTTCGAGCCGAACGGGCTTTTAATATAAAGACACGCTGATTAAGACAAAACGCAGAGTAATTAAGGCGCAGCTAAGGCAAGTGTCAGAGTCGCTTCATTCTTTGTGCATTTACTTATATGCTGAGTATTTTCAATTCTTTGATTAGATAATTATATTATTCTGAGGGTGCACATTTTTACCATTGAGTTACATGAAAATGCCACATCACTCAGTGAGTTTGTGTGTTTAACCTCACAAGGTGGTTATATGCCAGTTATTCTGCCCTTGCCTCAGTGTTTGCCTTCTAATATTTCCGTGTGTTAACTCAGCTGCCTCCCTTTATTGCTGCCATATTGCAATGAATGGTCTTTGCATTCTTATGAAGAGCCTATTAGCAGCGGAGCCTTGATTTAAGGAATTTCTCCAGTTTATGAATACAGTTTGTCTCCGTGAATGAGTTTAGCACTTTAATGCTATTTATTTACTCCACACCGCAAAATGTAATATAATAAATAATAGGTCCCTTGAGCTGGGGGTAAAACTCAGTGATCATCCTCTCAGCAGGAAGACGAACACAACTTGAGTGGAGAAATAATGATCAAAATTCACCATGCTCACTGGGATGCCATTTATATACCTGAATCTAATAAAGGCAGAATTCAGAATTACAATGCTCTACATTCTGCTTAGCCCTGGCATCTGAATGTAATGAGACTGGGAGAAGAAAAGACACAGTCATATTAGCAACGTTTAAGAGGACCATATCAACTCTGAATGACAACTCAAGTGAGATTGTTTCCATAAGACCAGATGACCCCTCCTTTCTTATTCTAATTGAGTGTTAGGTGAGTGTGGACTCTGTTATCTTCATCCACAAAGTCCCCCACCCCTTTTGGGGGGTGGGGTGGGTTCCATTTTTTCACAGTTCCTTTTATTGCAGTTTATTTTCATCTTAGAGGTTCCCCAGAGGATCCTAACCGTCATTCATCCATAAATACAAGTCCAAACCACAGAGTGGCCATAGGGCACTTGTCTCTTTCAAGGCTGAAGCCCCAAAGCCCCAAAAGTTCATGAATTTTCAAAAGTGTGTGTGTACCAAGATAGGTTTGGTTGTATTCCAAGATTCTTCAAGTTACTTTTGTGCTATCTTTGCATTTATGTGCTATCTTCCTTAGTATTAGTTCCTCGATATAAGGCCTTCTCAATTTTCAGGCCTGGGGTGCTTGCTGGATCACACGAGGGAGAGTTAAGCAGACTGGGTGTTTGAGCCACTGGGAGCCGGTCTTCCATCCTGGGAGTCTCATGGACTGCGCTGTTTTTCAGCCGTTTCCCACCCGAGGACCAGTTCCTGTCTTCATACTGCTCTACTGACTCAAACTCAGTATGTTTTCAACCGTTCTACACTTGCTGATGGGCTCTGACCCCCAGACTGGTGGCTGAAAACCAGTGATTTAGACAGTAACCGCGCTGGGGCCAGATCGTCTAATTTTGAAAAACAGAACCCAATTGTCAGGTGTCCTTGCATCCTTCCTTGCCCCTTTCCTTTCTTTCCTCTTTAAAAACATTTTTTAAACGTTTTTGATTGAGGTGCCAGGATTTACAATAGTGTCAATCATGGTTTCCCTGCATTCATTATTGCAACACCAGGAACAGAGAACCCGCCTCCCTCCCCCACTGCCTTCCGCCCCCACTCACCTCCCCTGGCCCCTCGTAAGCTTAGTTTTATGGTGAAATCATCAGTTCCAATGACCTTGATTGCTTGTTATTCCCTTATTATATTTCCCGTTTATCCAATATAAGAGATATCTCTCTCTCTCTCTCTCTCTCTCTCTCTCTCTCTCTCTCTCTCTCTCACTATATCACTGTCATCCCGTTGATCAATGATTTGCTCATGTGGGCCGAGTAACATCTCCATTCATCCTAACCCTCTCTCTCTCTCTCTCTCTCTCTCTCTATATATATATATATATGTATATATATATGTGTGTGTGTGTGTATATATATGTAATATATATAAAACATCTGCATTTATCCTAGCCCTCTCTCTATACATACATATCTACATTTCTCATATGACTAACAATACAGCGAATCTTCTGGAATTCAACAAAATTGTGCATCAATGGTAAATTGATAACGTTTTTTTAAAAATAATATTGTTATTAATATTAATAGTAAAATTATTATAAATAAAATTCAATGCTAACCCACTTTAAAATTTACAGTAGAGAGATAAATGCTATAAGTTTAAAAGGTAGAGGGAAGAGAATTAAGAAAAAATAAAGGGGGAAACAAGGATAGGTCAATGAAAGTTTTAAAATGTGTTTTATTCAATGGAAGATTTTATAGATTATAAAGCTTCTATCCAGATTCTGTCTAGATTCTCTATTGGCTTTTTTGGCTTTTGAAATTAAGGTCTGCATTGATAATAAAATATTGTAATAAACATCTCTATGGATTAAAGCAAAAACACCTGATCAGACACAAAACACTCAATATGAACTGAAATGTTAACTTGTCATTGAATATATATAAAATCCCTAGCAAGTTCAAAGTAAACGAATCTTTTTTATCTAGTATAGGGCAACCATAAGCACCAGGAGTGAATGCCATACTCAATGCCAGATGCTGAGTCCTTCTTGTCTTTTAAAGAGGCTCGTTTAATGTTCCTGTAAGGGGCTCTTGTAAGATTGATTTCAAGGCTGTGCTATTCATTTGCCGTGCTGTTGCCCGTCCTGGAAGCTCTGTATTGTTCCTTCAAATATGAATGCTAATCTAGTTGGTTTGAGTGTTCTTGGTGAGATACTCATCTCATTGAATTTTTGGACTATATCCCTCCATTCTTTTTGACTCAGAGAGTCTCATTTGATAGATCTGCTATGAATCTTATGGGCTTTCCTTTCTTCTTTTTTTTTTAATCTTGCTGTTGTCAGCATTCTCTCTCTTTGACTTTGGTCCTTTTGAGTCCAGTGTGTCTTGGAGTTTTCCTAGTTGAGTCTATTTTCACTGGGACCCTTGCCTGTGTTCCTCAACTCTAGGGAAATCCTTATCATTGATTTCTTTCACTGTTGCTTCTTCATCAGATTTGCCTTCATGTTCTTCAGGTACTCTGCTAATTTTTATATTGTTCCTCTTAACCTGAACACATCTCATGGGAAATTCCTATATTTTCAGTTGTTACCTGTTTTCAGAGTCTGTATTGAAAGAAATTTCTCACAACAACTGTTTCAGCACTCTGGTTTTGTTCTTCGGTTTACCAGTTTGATAACTCTGCATTGAATAATAACTTAAATCCCTTCATTCTCTAACAGTCTCTTTATCTTACTGCTTGCATAGAGCTGTGCGACAACTTTGACAGCGACACAGGCCTGCACTGTGACTCAACAGTAGGGCAAATGCTTTGCTTGCATGGAACTTAGATGTCTTCCTTAGTCCTGAAAGAAAAAAAAAATCAACGAGAACTATCGTTTTATCCTCTCTCCAAAGCCACCCAAGAAAGCCATCAAGTTTTTCCTTTTCTGTTAAGTAACATCAGAAGAGAATGCTTTGTTATATTTTTATCGTATATTTATATATTTAAATTTTTCTTCATTGATCTGTTTTAGAGTGTACTTCATTTTGTGAGTTTATGATATTTAATATCTTATATATTCCACATAGTCTAAGCTTAAAGGCATAAGTATATTTGCTCTCTTAAACTTCTATTGTCTGTATTTAGTAAGGCTCTCTCTATTTTTTTATCCAGTATTTTCTCAAACTAAGAGTCACTTAAAGAAAACAGGGCAGGGTAGACTTTATGGAAATTATATTTTAGTATAGTTGTTTTATATATATATAAAAGCATGTATATATGCACACAATACTTATATGTGTGTGTTATGTGTATAAAGGTTAACCTAGAAGACCTTCCTAAGTAACAATGCTGAGTGTTACAAATATAACTAGTCTTACTTTGCTAGATTTAATCTCATATAGAACAGGAATGCTGGGTTCTTTTGCAGTACCATAGACAAGCTGCTTTATTCCACAGACTTCTAAAACATGGGGAAATCTTAGTTAACTAATTGAAATGCTCATTTGGCTAAGAACTTAAGCAAGGTTCAGTAATTCTCAATTTCCCACTTTGCTTGCAAAACACAATGTAAGTGCAGAATTACACTCTTCACAGTTTATTACACTATGTGTTCACTCACAGGGAAATAATTTAATGCAATTTACTTCCAGCTGTTTTCCTCATACTGACCCCTTTATTAAAGGAGTGATTTCTCAAGGTTATGTTTATTTTTAAATGATTCTGATTTTGCGGCAGGTCATAAATTTATTCACCTACTTGGTCTCCTTCTCCCTTTGATCTCCTCGAAATTCCCACGTTGTGTCTCCGGCACCAACTCGTGAGGACGCCCCCTTCTCTCCGCTTGCCTGCCAGATATCAGTGAATCCTTTTACTGAGAGACGTGTATGTTAATAATTTTCCTCATACTTTCATGTCATTTTTGTGTATAGGTTCAAGGCAATCTTGGGATCTTCATTTTGTTAACATAGCTCAGAGCCCTCCCCCTTGTCCGAGTAATTGTGCTCCTGGCCTTGGAATGTTTTGTTGGTGTTTTTGGAAAAGCCACCAGGGTTTTCCCCAGTGACCCCATGAATATGGTGCTTCTTTCTCAGCAGCTGCTCTTTTGCAGGGGAGCCATGTTGCTGAAAGTTAGCATGACATTTTGAAACTGTTTTTGTTTTGTTTTGTTCTGTTTTGTTTTAGGATTTTACCAAGCTTTTGGTATTGTTACTTTTTTTTTTTTAAGTCTTACAGTTTCTGGTGCCAAAATATGCTTCTCTTCTTACTTCCCAGCAAGCAATTGCAGAGCTAATTTGGGACTAAATTCTTTCTCTTACCGTGTTCCCATTCCCCCCACTCCTATCCCCCACCCCCTGCCCATCTTACTGCAGGTGCTTTAAAGTCCTCTGAAAAGATAGAGGAGAGACCGTATGACAGTAATGGCTGGAAATGATCACACTGGGCAAGCTCTGAAGGTTAAAAGTAGGTAAAGGGATATTCTCGATAATCCTTCAGTATCAACATTGCAAACCACGGGGCTGGAGCGATAGCACAGCGGGTAGGGTGTTTGCCTTGCACGCGGCTGACCCGGGTTCGATTCCCAGCATCCCATATGGTCCCCCGAGCACGGCCAGGGGTAATTCCTGAGTGCAGAGCCTGGAATGACCCCTGAGCATTGCTGGGTGTGACCCCCCCAAAAATATATTGCAAACCACAATGCCCAAAAGTTGGGGGGGGGGAGAGAGAGAGAGAGAGAGAGAGAAAGTGCCTGCCTTAGAGGCAGGCAGGGGGTAAGGAGTGAAGTGGAGGGGGGTGTTGGGAGGGAAACTGGGGATGCTGGTGCTGGAAAATGTACACTAGTAGAGGGATGGGTGTTGGGTGTTGGCATACTGCATGGCTGAAATCCAGTCATGAACAGCTTTTTAAGGGTTTATCTCACAGCGATTCAATAAAAAAATTTTTAAAAAAGTTAAAAAAATAGAAAGATATCAACTGGGAGAATATTACGATAAAAAAATAATAAACAAAGGTCTCTGAGCTTTCTCCCATCCATGCCCAATGTCCATGAGACAGGCACTTAGAGCGTGCCCTGGGGCCCAGTGTTGGAGAAGCAACTCTGCAGCCTCGGGACCTTGCCAGGAACCGGCCTGGGGGAACATCTCCCTCCCCTTGAGCCGGTCCTCCTTCCCGTCAGACAGGTTCAACACTGTCTGAACGACAGTGCTCTGTCTTCTTTTAATCCTGCCGGGCTCCAGTTGTGGCAGAAGTAGTGGCCTTTTATTCTCACTCAGATTTTGCCTTCTCTGATTGCACAACAATTTGTAGACGGTTGAAGGCGAAGGGTTATTTGAAAATGACCATACCTGAAAATATTGACGGTCCGTTAATTTGCTGTTGTATCTGATCAAAGTAGCAATGAAGGTTTAGATTGGCTAACAGTCATATCTCTTTGTTCAGCAGTGTGTGTGTGTTTTTTTTATGATCCCAAACTAAATGAACGTCTTTGCCGTTTCTTTAATTGATGTTTGTTTAACGAACTTCTATTCATTCTTCCAAGGAGCAACCTTTTCCTCTCCAGCATCACCCCTGAGAATTAGAGGCAAAGAATATTCTATTTACATCTGGAGAACAATTGAACCCCCCTGCCTCGTTCTCAGACAAGAGGGTGATTGATGTCTTTGATATCAAATTCTTAACTGGAGCAAATTTTGTCTCAATTTGAGGGAAAGTGGTGATAACACAGGTTCTCTCTGCCAGCCAACTCAGGCACACAGGCCTTGATTTTTTCCTTCCTGTCTTCCTTCATTTACTTGTACCCAAGACTGAAAGTCTCACAGTTTCTCCTAAAGTTGATTTAAAAAGATGGTGAGCATTTAAAAATACCTGAAATAAAAAAATATATCCCATTCGACTGAAATTGGAGGCCAGTGGTTTATGCAGGCTTGGTCTAATGCATTCCTCACCTTACATTAATCTCCCCCAAAGCCCTGGGAAGGAAACACATTCCCCTGGCACGACAGGATGTACAGTGGCTATAAACCAATTACTTTCTGCAAGCTCAGAAATACTGACCCTTCTGACTTCATTTTTAGGCAGGAACTCTCCACCCCTGCCTCGCAAGGGGAAATCATTGAGCTGTACTCCACGCAACAAACAAATCTAGGTTTTCAAAGAGTAATTTGGCCAGGCTCTCTGGAGCAAATCACCTTTAAAACATGCCAAAGGTAGTTGTTTAAATACCTTTATGTGTCTAATCACAGAGGTCTTTGATGAACTTTGCCTACTTTAAATACATCAAAGTAAGCAAAGAGAGTGGAGAAAGCCATTAGAAAATCATTATAATAAACACCAATATTGATCTACTCCTCTCTCCTTTGGGACCTGCCTCTTGTTGTTTTAAGCGCTTCAGGTGGACTTTCTATAGCCAAATAGTCAAAGGCGCGTAAGCCATCCCAAAACAAATGAAAAACAAATGGAAGTGATTACCTTACAGAATTCTTCTGGATTTCAAAGAAGCTGGTCAGAGCTGTGCCTTGCTGGGGTTTGGGCCTGACTTTGGAGTTGAACCTTTTCTGTAGTAAACAGGCTCCTGCTTATGCCTGTGTGTTTTGACTTCGCAAAAAAAAAAAAAAATGAAAAAAGAAAAAATCAATCTCTGAGAAAATGGGCTTCCATCTTCCTTTCAGGCCAGTCTCCTTTGATGATTGATGCTAATTCAGTAAGCTGCTGACCCAAGAATAAAGAATTGTTTGTGCTGTTGTTTTGAATAAATAAACTTACCAAGAATCAATGGCTGTAGCTTAGAGAAATGAGACAGGGATAGCACAAAATCTCTTTGTGCTGTGTTTCTCATGTAAATAAAGCAGATAAAGGGCAGTTCAGCACTAGGCAGCTTCCTGAATGATGGGGACTTGCTGTGATTTGGACTTTAAAAAAATAAATGTATTTAAATTTTGGAATGTCTGAACTCTCTATCCGTAGTGAAAAGAGACGATATTTATGACAAAGTCGGACCCTTATTTATTCTTGTAATAATTCCAAACTGGCAGTAGCAAAGCAAGTTTCCTTTCCCTGGGGCCATCGCTGACATTCCAGATTGCTCATATGTGGCCTTGGTCTCGCCCCACTGCAGTTTAGAGAAGCATTTCCAAAAGACTTGAGAAGTTTTTATTTCGTTTTGAGATGGAAAGGACAGCGAGGTCTGCCAGACCCAGAGAGTTTGCCCAGGCAGAATTTTGGATCTAGAGGCCTGTGTATTGGCTGACCACATGTAAGTCATTTTGCTTCTTGGGAATCACAATTTCCTCTATCAGCCAGTCCCCCTCCTCCCCCACACACCTTACGGTCATAGAGGGAATTGGGTCACCTGCAGACACTGTTCTCCAGGCCACATGTGACCGAGCGGGTGCCTGGCCTTGCATCGTGTGAAAGGCAGTCCAAGAGAGTTGAAAATAGGCAGATGTGCTTTTTGACTTACTTTTTTATTGCTTTTTTTTTTTAAGGCACTTACTCAGCCATGTCTACTAAAGACTATATGGGTTTCATTTCTGTTTGCTTGATTTCGAGCTAAACCAGCATGCATTCATCTTAATATGTGCACAATCAAACATCATCATTAGCCATATTCACTGCAAATGACTTAAACACTAAGACATAGTAGGAAGGCTGAGTCCATATATAGGGAGGCCTGAGAACAGTGACTGCTGTGTAACTTTGTGCTATTGACATATTCTAATTATGTGCTAAAGGAGGAAAAAGGAATGTGGGTCTTGTCATTGATTTTGGTTTCTGGGCCATACCCCGCAGTGCTCAGGACTTACTCCTGACGGCTGGCTCAGGGATCACTTCTGGTGGGGTCAGGGGACCATATGCAGTGCCGGGGATGAAATCCAGGTTGGCTGCATCTAAGGCAAGTGTCTGCTGCACTGTCTCTCCAACCCCAAGAATATGTCTTAAGTGACTGTGAGGTTATTGGCTTTCTGTGGTCTCAAGTCTGTAATATGTCACTAGAAGGTAATATAACGTTAAATAAACACGTTTGTCCCTGGTGACACCCTTTTTCCCCTTTTTCTCCCCTGCACTTTTTATGCTTTATCAGATTAGTCAATATTTTAAGAATTAAAAAACACGTCATATTAGAAAGTCTCAATAGCACCAATACTTTATTTGCAAACATCCTTAATGTAAAATAAGTGATCTGATTCATCCACATATGCTCAGACCAATTCAGGAATAGATACAAAGAGTTTAAACCAAGTGTAGATTCAGCATAATAAAAATTTTCAGTTTTTGTTTTCTTTTTGGGTCACACCTGCTTGATGGTCACTCCTGGGTCTGCACTCAGGATTTACTCCTGGTAGTGCTTGGGGATGCTGAGGATCGAACCCAGGTCAGCTGCATGCAAGACAAAGGCCCTCCCATGGTACTGTTACTCAGGCCCCCTAAGTTTTTAGTTTGTAATATAAGTCCGAATTCCACAAGTTACTGGTTAGGTGTATGCAAACTCCTTATACTTTTTGAAGTCTCATCTGTAAAATGAAAATAGGTTTTTTCTGGTTTTTTTTTTTTACTTCCTGATCATGATAAAATATGACTGAGGTACAGAATAAATGTAGTGTGATGTGATCTCGTTTGTTTATCTCTGCTGCAGCTTGCTTGGGCAGTGGTGCGTCATCGCTGAAGATGCCTTTGGCCTCAGTGTCATGGAAGGTCTGGCTTAAAGTTTTTCTCCATGTAACTTAAGGATCCGGATCTGATATTGAGGTCTAGAATCCATTTTGATATGACTTTTTTTTTTCTTTTTGGATCCTCTCTACCTTGAATACCAGGAAATGCTTTTCTTTGAATAACCTGGAGTTCTGATCTGACCAACTTTGTCTTCCGAGGAAGGCTGGGAGTGGTCAGTTCTTTGCGCCTGCGTTTTCTGACCTCTGTGGATTGTTGCATGTCATCTCTGCTCTTCCTCGGATTCGGTCTTTCTTGCGGGGGGCCTCCCTTCGCCTTCCCTGCGTTCCCTGTGTGTTTGGATTATACGGCTCATTCCAGCTGACACATTTCGTTAGTGTTATCAGACAGACTGAAGGGGTAGAATCACTGGGAGTGTTGTTTCTCATTCTTTCGGGTCAACAGGCTTCTTTCAAAGATAGCGCTCCCTGATTGCTCTGCTTGGGGCATAATTGATCAGCGGCAAGTTTGCACCTCAGTCTGCATCTGACTTGTTAATTTAACTCCCCCCCCCCAACCGCATGCTGATTCCATATGCAGCGTCAGTTCATATCTCAGGGCTCAGTAGCTAACATATATATTAAATTGTCAAGAGCAACTCAAGAAGGTGTAGCTTCTTCTTTGCTTATCTGGGCCATTGCAACAAACACCTGTGGCTTTCAAATCAAATCAGAATAAATGGTGATGATTATTGTTTTACTGGTCATTAAATAAGGACTGTTGAAGGAGAGAGTGTGCCGAAAACCAATTTCCAGGAAAATTCTGCTTTAGAACCCTGAGCCTGGGAGTTGCTTTCTGGCCTCAGAAGCACCGAGTTCTCTTGAGCTAAGTTTCGGTGCACCCAGGAGATTTAAGGCTTTCTCTGGTTTGCGGGGAAAGGGAATGTCTCCTGAGTGCCACTCAGGGGTCGCCAGGGCTGTCCCTCGGGGTGCTGGTGAGCTCATGTGTGGGCTGGCAGGGATCCGAAGCCCAGCCTGGTGCAGGTCAGGTATGTGCTTCAGCTCTTTGGACTATGACCCGTCTTGAATGAAGCCTCCCATCTTGCCAATGACTCTAGAATGGTTGTCATGTGCACGAGGGAAAATCAGGTAGTACATAACGATACCAGAGCATAAGAAGCTGCCGAATACGGTGACCAGCGCGTGAAGTGTGCAAAATATGAGGAGATAAAATGAAACGGAAATCTTTCTTTGAAAATGTAGCAAACTCAGCGGGCTCGAGCACAGGCTTTGTGTGTAGTTCAGTCCACCACACTTCCTGTGACCCTTTGAGCACTAACAGGCACCGCGCCTGAGCACCACCAGGGGTGTCGCCAAAACCAAAGTAAGTAAGGAAAGAAGGAAGGAAATACATCCAGGCGTATTGAGCAAATGATCTCGATGGCACTCATTCATTTATCTCTCTTTAGCAATCTGTCCTAGATCATTTAGAGAGTCACAAAATCATTTGAATTTTTAAAGATATATTATTCTGCCAATATAACATGTGTTGTTAACCCAATAAGTTGACATCTTTGCTTTAACAAGCATTTAACAGTTGATGCTTCTTAGCACTCATAGAGGGAATTTTAAATGGTTCTAGCTCAGGAAATAAGTCGCTGGAAGTTATATTCCTCTGTTGGCATTACTGCATGAAAACTATGAGGCAGTGTTTTGCAAATGAAAGAGAAAATACTCACCCTATATGCTAATTTATTAACTTAAGATTAATTAACTCAAAATTTCTTTAATGTGCCAGAAAAAAATACTCTGTGAGTTTAAATATACTCAGGTCAGTTTATAAAGGATGTAAAATTTATGACCTATACTATACATGAACTTGATGTACTTAAGAGAGGGGGAAATTGTATGTTCCCTAATTTAAACATTTTTATTTGGTTTTTAATTTTAAAATGGGTCATTTAAAAATACCAAGTTGGGGCTGGAGTAATAGCACAGCGGGTAGGGCATTTGCCTTGCACGCGGCCGACCCGGGTTCAAATCCCAGCATCCCATATGGTCCCCTGCGCACCGCCAAGGGTGATTCCTGAGTGCATGAGCCAGGAATGACCCCTGTGCATTGCTGGGTGAGACCCAAAAAGCAAAATAAATAAATAAAAAATAAAAATACCAAGTTACCTGCACTTATTTTATTACTAAATCTGATGAAGTAAAGAGGATTTTGCATCATCTGACAAATGTGTGGGTCAAAGAAAATGGGGAAGAAAAAAAGATTCAGAAGTGACCACGTGGAAAGAAAACAAAGAAGAGAGGGCCTTTGATTTCTGGCAAGGTGAGGGGCCAAATAAGTCTGGAAATGTTCCCTGTGCAAAGCAGTTATAAGGGCTGGATGTAATGTAATGAAGTTCCTTTCAAGTGTGTTGCTGACCTTGTCAGAGAGAAAGAGGTCTCCTGGGGATAGAAACAGAGAAACCTGAATCCCAGACCAGTAAGCCAGCACTGATGCTACCCGCCACGGTGGGCACTGGGGGTCTCAGGGTGGACACTGGGGGGTCTCAGTAATCAGGAGGTGGAAGTTTTAGCACCTCCACCACTGCTGGCAATGGGCCTGGGGCTCTCCACGAGGGGCTTTCAAATTGGAACCACCCAAGCAGAGAAGGGTTGAAGAGTTCTGCCTTGGAGGAAAAGATGGACCGAAAGGCGACTTACAGGAGAAGGGATGACAAGGGAATTTGTCTAGGCTACACGCAAACAGTTCTTCTGTAAAGGACTGTGCCCCCCATTTAGATTATGAATTATAAACTGGAACTCAACAAACTGGAAAAATTATTTAACATGCAGTGCATCTGGGCAAAGTATTTAGAAAACATGAAAGAGAAATGAAGACCCGTGGAGTGGTGTGGTGAGCTTTCGGAGGATCTCCGGCTCTCTGGCTGCGCTTCCATTCTGAATTGATGCCTAGGAGTGGAGCAGGCTGATTGGCCCCATTTGAACCAAGAAGCTGGCGTGAATCCTGTTACTGAACTTCTGAGGCTGAACTGCCTTGAGGTACTTGCAGGAAGAGTTGTTCTTGGAACCCTGAGCGGGCATGAGGAAGATCAGAGGTTACATGTTTTGAGGAATCCCAGACTAGTTCTTTGAGTCACTCCAGGTGTTCACTTCCACCTGTCAGAGCATTCTGGCACAAACAGTTCATTCTTACCCTCCTCTTTCCAATTCTTGACCCACAGAACAGTGGTTGGTATTTTGAAGTTTCAGAGTAGGTCTTAACACACTCATGGACCAATGGAACAGATAGGATGGAAAGTTCTACATCCGTTATGAGAAAGTTCCAAAAGAAGAGTATAGGACCAAAGAGATAGTGGGTAAAGTGGTGGCCTTGTATGCAGTCAACTCCAGGTTCAATCCCTGGCACCACATAAAGTCCCTGAAGACCTGCCTAGAATGATCCCTGAGCACTGCTAGATGTGCACCCTCCCCGTCCCCTCACCCCCCAAATATCAAGTTTGTAGGAAGAATGGAAAAGAGCCACTATTTAAAGAGATAGAAATTTCAGAGATTAGTAAATGATGTAAATCCTTTTATCCCAGAAACATAATCCCAAACAGAAGAGAAGAAGCCCATTTCTTCATACACCATAGTCAGAGCCACGGAATTAAAGGTAGACAGAAAAGTTAATTCCTAGTGAAGTACCACCTACCTCAGTAGCTATAGCCCCAAACTGGAAACATTCTAAATCATTTATCAGTAGAAAGTAGAGTGATGTACATTCTAAAGTAAAATGATAATACATAGCTACTTGTACTATCCAGATATCAATATCATTGAACTGAAGCTATGTATACCAACACAAAGCAACCTTCCAAATATGTTATTTGGCAAAATATATGTTGTCACATTTGTAGAAAGTTTAAATATGAGGAACTGGGGTCAGAGGGATGGTACAGGAAAGGCTGCCATTGGATGAGATGTATTCCCCTGGCCTCGTCAGCTCCAGCTTAGAGAATGCAATTATGCTGTACCAGGGGGTCTTCAGCCCGAACCCTTCTATAAGAACTAAGTCAATGGGGTCTTCTCTTCATTTGATCAGCTCACATGTACTGAAGTTTGTTTGCACTACTGCAGTTTTGATAAGTCTCTAGGCCAAAAAAAAAAAAAAAGTTATGCGTTGGGATGGAATTAAGCTGCCTTGTATTGGCATTTTTCCCTCTCTCTTTTCTCTTAACACCCTTTCCCAAACCTGTTCCATTCTTCAGTCTGCCCTAAAAAAAAAATGTATTCAAACATTGGCTCAAACAGCTTAGAGTTATTCATCCATAGCCGTGGAAGGAGACTTTAATATAAGGGTATTTATTTAATATAAATATTTTGTGAAATCTTAAGATACTACTGTAGAAATCTGCTTAGTGAGCGGACGCATGTGACATTTATGTTTAAAGGAGGCTCAGAATATCCTCACCTTAAAGCACCGTGTCAAGAGTTGGAGAGTGAAAATACTTCACATCACTTTGCATGCTATTGAACTCGGAGTTGAAATCCTGAGACAGACTCACTCTAATGCAAAGAGAAATGGCCTGCAGTTATGTCATTGTAGAGGGATCATGCCCAAAATCAGGAAGAGGGTTGTAAATTCTGACTAACTCTGGCTATAACCTGAATTCCTTGTCAGCACACTATATAGAACGAGGCAAGCTTTCCGATGCATATTTTCATATAGTTTTCTCTTGATCAGCGTCTGTGTTTCAATAGAATAATGCCACCCACAAAATGAAAATATATACTCCAAAAAGTGCTGGTGCTAAAACAGCCCCATCTTGCTGTTCCCTGGAACCCTTGTGGGTGGGTGACAACATTGTCATTGTTCCTATTGGTCTGATTAAAAAAAAAGAAGAAGAAGAAAGAAATGCTGCCCAGTTTATCCATCACTAGTATTCTCTCATCTAAGTGGAATGAGGAGTTCTGACAATCCCCAAATCATGGGCTGAATATACTTTTCAAAAAACTAAGTAAATTGTCCTTCCCTCTCAGTAAAAATGTACTTTGTCTGCCGTACCAAAAGAATACCCCTTCAAGTGTGATCTCACTTGCCTGTCATTTCAAACATTTCTGAAGGCATAGCCCCATGGTCTAGCCCCGTTTGCCTTTGTTGGGAGATGCTTCCTTCACACCTGCATGAACGCTTGGACGTTCCAGTCACACTCTCTATGACTTTGGGAAAGCAGAGGATGCCCAGTCTTCTGGAATCAAATGGCCCAAAAGCAAAAAAAAAAAAAAAAAAAAAAATTCCCCTGACAGGAAAACGTTTTAGAGACCCTCTCTGGACAGCTGTTTGTTCCTAGAAGTCTCAGCCATAACAGCGGGTTAAAAGTAGCTCCCAAGATGCGGGCTGAAAGTAGATTATAGACCGAACACGATGGCCACTCAATACCTCCACCGGCAAACCACAACACCCAAAAGGAGAGAGAGAACAAAAGGGAATAATGCCCTGCCACAGAGGTGGGGTGGGGGGTGGGGCTGGGGTGGGGGGAGGGATACTGGGATTATTGGTGGTGGAGAATGGGCCCTGGTGGAGAGATGGGTACTCAATCATTGTATGACTGAAATGCAAGCAGCAAGTTTGTAAGTCTGTAATTGTACCTCACGGTGATTCACTAATAAAAAATTACAAAAAAATAAAGTAGCTCCCAAATCTCGCTCTCAAATGCTGATTTCTCATTACCTCATCACCTTGCTCTCTTCCGCTTTTCACTTTTTAGGGGGCTTTGGGTGAGGGTGTTGTGCTGGCTCTGCCTCCTTGAGCACTTGAGGGTCTTGGCTGCCTGTACCAAGATTAACATGCTTCATCTCGCTCAAAGAGAACACTGATTTCTAGCACTCAGAGTGATTTGAGATGTCTTGTGAATTATGCAGTCAAGTTTAAGTTAATTACAGGAGAAACATAAAATAAAACCCTGCCTCCAGAAGTTCAACAGGGCCAGTTGTGGGCTTAGTCCTCTGGTCACTCGTGGGCCAGGAATGTGCCTCTGAGTTTCCCGATGGTCAGTGCGGTCAGACACCTACAAACCACCCATCTGAGACCCAGAAGAGGGCTCAAAGGTCCTGGCCCATGTGCTGCATGTTGGGTTTCATCTGCAGACCTTCAGGATCCCCAAAACATCACCAGGGGAGCCTCTGGAACATGCACAGTGAGGCCCCAACCAGAAAAATGACCAGTCATGTGACCTCAGAGTGATTCTTTTTATAGTCCTAGTGGAAACATTTACCATTTGTTCAGAAGACAGCTATTTCTGAGAGTGGAATATCATCTAGAGATTGTCTTGGACGCAGTACTTGGACGGGCAACAAAAAGTGTCTTCAGTCATTAAGTCATTCGATAGAATAAGCAGAATACTACTAATGAATGTTTGCTAATTGTCATCTGAAAGCAAAAAAATATGTCAGTTGTTCTGGGTATGAAGTGGGGAATTAAATGCAAAGAGACAAGATAAAAACCAGGCCATTACAAATTCCAATAAAGTAACTTAAGGAAATCAACAGGGAGTTGTGAGATAGAGAAGAGAAAATGAGTGACCAGTTGGCAGGAGTGTCAGCCTAAATAACCCTGAGAAGATGATATTGATGCAGAGAATTTAAGGTCCTGAAGTGCGGAAGAACTTGGCAGGTGTGAGAAATTGAAAAGAGGCTGGAACCCCACTCTGTTGAAAGGACAGGGAGTTCTTTATGTGTGTTTT
The DNA here is from genome assembly GCF_027595985.1 of Sorex araneus. Taxonomy (NCBI): domain Eukaryota; kingdom Metazoa; phylum Chordata; class Mammalia; order Eulipotyphla; family Soricidae; genus Sorex; species Sorex araneus. The sequence continues at coordinate 431,885,927 of NC_073302.1, forward strand.
TGTTGGGGGGACCATACTCGGCTGTGCTCAGGGTTTGCTGGCTCTGTGCCCAGGGCTTACTCCTGGCTCTGTGCTCAGGAGTCTGGCCAAGGACTGTGTGGAGTGCCAGGGATCGAAGCTGGTTCAATTGCTCAGCTGCATGCAAGGCAAGTGCCCTCCCCACTTTACTATCGCTCTGGCTCTTAGGACAGAGTCACATAGGGAAGACGCTGCCCACGGGCGCCTTCTTGGTGCATCCTTCTGTGGCAGAGAGGCCTCAGTGTCTGTGGCCTCACATCATCTCGCCCGGGAGACAAGCTGGAGTAGCAGTGACGACTAACGGGAGGCTGGGTCCGCAGCATCCTTAGGAAGACATTTGCTTCTCACCTCCTGACAGATAAGGGGACTACACAATATGTCTGCAAGTAGTTATGCCCCCCAGTTTTTCTAAATCAGTTGTAATCCCACTGACAGCAGTGAACCCAATTAGGAAAAAAGAAAAAACGCAATCAAATCAAGAATAACTCTCAAGGATGTCTTTATTCTATAGAGTTCAGCTACAAACTGGAGTTTCCTGGCAGCCCCTCAAGTGCACTTGCAAAGTACATTGTTAACAGAACTGTGCCCTTGGAGTTTGCAGTGCGAGCTGTCACTTCCCCAAACTGGGAACTAACTTGTCGTGGAGTATATGCTCTTCTTTTTATAACCTTGGGATGGCCTATTTTATGTTTTAACTGGATCACCATGAAATGCATAGTTACGAAGTTGTTCATAATAGAGTTTCAGTCATACAGTGTTCCAACATCCATTCCTTCACCAGGACACAAACCAACGTCCCATTTTCTACCAAATAGCCTGCCTCTGTGGCAAACTCCCCTTTCTCTCTCTCTCTCTTTCTCTCTCTCTCTCCCTCTCTCTCTCTCCCCACACCCCCCCACATCCCCTTTTTTTAAGGCACTGTGCTTTGCTGTACTATTACTAAAAGGTAATCATGCATATCACCTATCACTTTATTCCTTTCAGCACCCAGTTTTTGTCCAGAGTGATCATTCCCAAGTCATTGTCGTAGTGAACCCTTCTCTATCCTAAATGTCCCAACCCCTCTCCTCACAGTCCCCATACCTGTGGCAAACTTCCTATCATAGACCAATTCTCCTGGCCCTTGTTTCTATTGTCTTTGGATATTATTCTCATTATATGTATTTTTCATATCCTGCACATGAGTACAACTCATTCTATATCTGTCCTTCTCCCTCTGACTCATTCCTTTCAGCACGATGCTCCATGGACATCCAGTCTAAGCAAATTTCATGACTTCATATTTCCTAATAGCTATGTAGTATTCCATTGGGTGGATGTCCCCATATTTTTCTGTATTCACTCACCTGTTCTTGGGCACTTGGGTTGTTTCCAGATTTAGTCTATCCTAAATTTTATAATAGTCTCATATTCAGAAATAATCAGTGTTACTCTAGGTATAAAATTTGACATCTTTTTTCTTCGAGGAGTTTCTAGAATCTTATTATCCCTGTCCATAGAATTGTTAGGTGTGACTAATATTGTCCATGAATGATAGAGACTCGTGGGTCCCTGGCATGGCTTAGTGGTCAAAGGCACCTCAGCCAAGAGTTTGATCCCTTCGTGCCAGCTCTCTGATCCCAGCATAGTCCCAGCACTTGTGCCACCCGAAATCCTGGAGCCACAATGAAGTGTAGGAACCCATGACACCCCACAGCCAAGTGTGTGCAAACCCAGCAGCTAAGAGGTGAGACACCTGCCAAGCACGTCAGTGAAAACTGTGCCAACGTCAAGGCCAGGTGTCCATACAGCCCCAGGTCATCAGAGCAACAGCAGCAAGAGGGGGAAAAAGTGAAAGGAAACAGAATTAAAAATAATCAGTTACCGCCTTTCTGAAGCATATTTTTATGCATCAGGCAATATGCGAAGAACTTCCATGTGGGATTCTTTTCATTTGAGCAGCTGTCCTGTGAGTGCCATGGTGACAGTGTTGTTGTTGGAACTGGGACACTGTGGCCCAGGGAGCGTAAGTAGCACACTCCTTGCAAGAGTGTCCTTCATTAGAAAGCATTAGTCTTGGTTATTACATCGGTCGTTTGAACAGACTCTTCATTAGGGTGCCCAGAGCCCCGACTGAAGTAGAGGCAGGCGGCCAGCACCAAAGCCCACATTCTGGGCAGACACATACATGTGAGTCAATAAGAAGGGGCCAGGGATGCCGCCCCCTCACAGAGTACAGGCTCTGCATGTGCGAGACCCTGGCTCAGAGCCCGGGCGTACACCACGCACATGCATGCATACGGACACACACCCTGCTGGCCAGTAAAAGCGTGTAAAATGCCATCTGTGTTCAGGCACCATGTAGAGATTGGCAACTCTGTTAAGTCAAGTCTCAGGGGTTTCCTGGGAGAGCAGGACTCCAAAAAGTGAGGGGGGGCTTGCTTTCTGCAGAGGGGAAGCAGGAGGGGCAGGGCCAGACGGGGCCTCCAGGAAACTCTGCAGGAAAGATGATTCTTCGCAAAGTTGCAGTGTGATGTGGCCCAGCTGCAGGAATGCTCAAGGCTGGAGAGGGAGTGGGAGCCATTGGTGCAAGGGACCCCTGGCCCCCGCACCATCTACATTCTCGGGAACTGGTTAAGAAATGGCAGCTCCATGGAGGCAGGGGGAGGGTTGGAATGGGGTGGGGGGTGGAATACTGGGCATATTGGTGGTGGAAAATGTGCACTGGTGGAGGGATGGTTGTTCGATCATGGTATGACTGAAAGTCAAACATGAAAGCGTTGTAACTATATCTTAATTAAATTAAGATATTTAATCTATTAAATATCTTAATAAATTAAATATATATTAATGCTTTTATTCAATAAAAACATTAATAAATAAATCTTTAAAAAAGGAATGGCAGCTCGCTCCCCACCCTCCTTCCCCTCCCCCACCTCCCTTCCCCTCCCCCACCCCCACCCCGAGGTCTGTGCACCCAGTCCTGGAGTTGGGCCTCCGAGTTGCATCTGTCCAAGCTCCCGCTGTCCTTCTTTCCTCAAGAGTGTTCTGGTTGGAAGGGGGCTGGGGGGGAGCACCCGTGCTCATTTCAAGGGTGAGGTTATGATTTCCACACACCCCTCCTGGCAAACAGAGGGACAGAGTTGCACCCTTATCACACCTCGGTTGTCTGTCTCAGGTCTAATGATATTTACCTAGAACAGCCGTTGGAGATGTGGTCTGTTTATCTTAGAGAAAGTAAACTTGGCCGATAAGCTAGAGTTAACATCCTCCTGGCCTCCGGAGGGGCATCGCCTTACAACTCATTTTCCATTCCGGAGAGATTATTTAAAGGCAAGGACTTCGCCATGTCATTAGCAGCTTAGTAAGTCTGTGTCAACCGCTGGGACGGACGATGCCACTAACTACTGCCCTTCGTTATCCGTGGTGTCCTTCAAGGGGTTGTTGGCGCACACGTGGATTTATTCCTGAGTCCGTGGGTTCTTAAGACTTGCATGAAACGGGCTGGAGAGATAGCCCAGTGGGTAAGGCCCTTGTCTTGCAGGTAGCCGACCAGCTTCAAGCTCTGGCATCCCATAGGGTTCCCCCAGCCCCGCCAAGAGTGACTCCTGGGTACAGAGCTGGAGTGAACCCTGAGCATTGCCAGGTGTGGTCCCCAAACAAAAGAAAAGCAAACAAACAAAAACCGAATTGCATTAGAGATGTGCGAACAAAGCTCAGATGCTTAAGAAGGTAAAATTTATTATATATTTTAGATACACTCCCCAGGGTCCATACCTCTCCTTTCGCCATGTACAAGCCCTTTTGTTCTGTTGTTTGATGCCCGCTAGTTGTCCAGAGTACAAGGAGACGCACTTTTTTTTTTTTTTTTTTTTTTATTCTATTGAATCCCCATGAGATAGTTGCAAGCTTTCATGTTTGTGACCTCTCAGTGTCTGTGTTGCAAGCCATAATGCCCCATAATAGAGAGAGAGAATGGGGAATATTGTCTGCCATAGAGGCAGGGGAAGGGTGGGAAAGGGGGGGTATACCTGGGAGACAACACTTTCTGTCCCTCGCTGTCTGCTTGCCCCCGTGTCCACTGGCCCAGTCCAGGCCCTACGCCACTCTCCAGCCAGTCAGTGCCTTCCTGTCTGGGGCCCACAGCTGTCACCCGGGTCCCCTTGCTGGAGCCTGTTGCTCTGTAGCCTGTCCTGGGCCTCTCTAGGACCGTGTCCCAGCAGCTCCCTGTCCCCTCGGCTTTCCTTACTTTCTGGCCACTGTGATAAGCATGGGGATGAGGTCTCCGATGTCCTGCTGTGTGTGGGGGGCACAGGTGAGGGGGTGAAGAGAGAATTGCCTGACTGTTGGCTTCCTTACAAATCTGCTGAATCTACCTCCCCCTCCCCCAGCCATCTCTGTCTATTTTGAATGAAATTTTAGGAGGGAGAGGCAAGATTTAAAATGGCAAATGAAATCAGCTAGTTCACCCAGCACCTCCCCCCACCCACCCACCCTTCCACTCCCCTGTATCAGGGCTGCAACTTTGTAGAAGTCTGGAGTGTCACATTTATGCTTACCTGAACAATTATGTTAAAGGGACCAAAAGCCAGTACCAGGACAAGCGTCCCCCCCTCAAAAAACAAAAAGGTACAGATTCATCTGTTATTCTGAAAGGGGGACTGTTTTCGGGAATGGCTTCAATTAATATGGTCATATATGAAGAAATAAGAGATGACAGAAACTCTCTCCACTTTGCAGGGGTCTCTTCCCCGGTTAAGAATCCAAACATGCTCCTGGCCGTGGCTGGCGTGCTTTCAAGCATGGCGTGGGAAATGCAAAAGAGACCGATGCTGCTCTGAAATTCTGGTTTCTCTTTCCGATAATCTTTCAGGATTTCTGTTGTCAACATTGAAGTAATATACTTTATTGATTTTTTTAAAATTAGCTGCTTTTGTCTACCATGTTACTCTCTCTCTCTCTCCTTTCTGCTGTCTTCCTAATGGTGCATTTATCACCATTGCACTCTAATTTGTTGGTTTATATGTCAGCCTTCCTGATTAGACTCTGAAGATGAAAGTTTGATTTGTCCATGCCCCGAGCCTGGGACATTGTTAGTGTTGTGAATTTTTCTTTTTAAATGATACTACAAGTGGCGGTCAGCGATCTACAATGTATTCACTGAATAAACGTTTATTGAGCAGTAACTCCATTTTTCTGTTGTTATCTGCTTTAGGAAATTAGTCCTGGGCACTAGTCTGGAAGTAGGTGCAGCAGAATTGCCCAGAGTGGGGAAGAGAGAGGGGGCTTTAATTATAGACTGGACCCTGGGCCATTCTCATTATGCCTGTAGGTTAAATCCTGGTACCTAGGAAGCTGATCTTTAGAAGAGTGTCCAGGGTAACCCCAGTGTTCCCTCTGGGGTGAAGGATAAAGATGTGGTCCTTTCTCCAGCATGGTTAGTTTTCTTCCTTATCTTTATCTGCATCATTATCTTTGGTCCTAATATCTTGACCTGTGTTCTTATTGTTATTCATTTAAAAAGAACCATGGAAATAAAGTAGAGGTGAAGTTACTTTCTTAAAGCTGAAGGAAGGGAAGCTCTGTAAAGAAAATCATCTTTTAACTTTGCCAGTCATTTGTAAAGTAGATGCTGTTTTCTATTTAAATTTTTTTAAGTCTTGGGCTGGAGCGATAGCACAGCGGGTAGGGCGTTTGCCTTGCATGTGGTTGACCCCGGTTCGATTCCCAGCATCCCATATAGTCCCCCGGGCACTGCCAGGAGTGATTCCTGAGTGCAGAGCCAGGAGTAACCCTTGTGCATTGCCGGGCATGACCCAAAAAGCAAAAAAAGAAAGAAAAATTTTAAATCTTTTTTTCACGTTTAAAAATGTCACTAAGGCACCATGATTTACACAGTGATTCATAGTTGAGTTTTAGATGTTCCAGCATGAGTGCCACCACCAGTGCCATCTTCCTCCACTGGGGTTCCCAGGTTGCCCCCTGCCCCCCCCAGCCTGTCATCTTGACATGCGCATTTTGAGGGACGGAAGAAGGGTGGGGGCCACATCTGCAATGCTAGTGACTTATTCCTGACTCTGTATTCAGTCACGTTTTGTTTTTGGTTTTCGGTTTGGGGGCTGCTTCTGGTGATGTTCAGGGGGTCATATGGATTGAACCCAGGTCATCTGCCTTAGGTTTGGTTGTTAAAGTTTGGGTCTCCTGTTTACAGTGTTGTTACTTTGTGGTTTGGATGTACACATAGTACCTCACTCCTTTGCACCAGGTGGACTTTGATCCCCCTGACCTCTGCTCCCCATTTCTTCTCATCCATTTCTTCTTCCCCTCTAGATTTCTTTCCTTCTCCGTCCTTCTCCTCCCTATAATCTGTGGGCAGGGGTGATCTACGAACTCCCCTCCTTTAAAACACTGCATTTCCTTGTCCGGTTATTCTCTATACCACATACTAGTGAGATCATCCTGTGTTTGCCTTCCAGTTCCATTCATATCAGTGAATTGCATGATTTCAGCATTCCTGACAGCTGTGAGGTATTCTGTTGTATGTATAGAACACATCTTCGTGATCCACCTAAGTAGATGCTATTTCCCCAGAACAGGCTTGTGAAGACAAATTTACACAAGGTCACTTACTTTAGGAAAGGATGCGGCTGGGTATTGGAGCTGTGTGACTTGGTAGACATGTTCTTTTTCCATGATCATCTGTGACTTTCCATTTTACTTTTATTTTACCCCTTGCCTGTGTATCCGTGATAGCACAAAAGGGGGACAGGCAGGACAAGATTAGGGCTATGTCCCTGAAGAAGAGAAGTGCCACTGTGGAATGTCAGGAGGGTGTCCTAGATGATGCCTGGTAACCAGGGTAAGCTGATGGGTCCTGATCCCAGATGATAATCATCTCAGCATCCTCTGTCTTAACATACTAAAAGAAATAACTTACTGTCACATCTTTGGTAACAAAGTACAAAGGGGAAAGTCTTCTTTCTGTGGATTCCTTCTGGGAGCTTCTTAGCCTTCCTTCACCTTCCCTTTCAACTTGACTGTTTGAGGACAAGAATCTTCTATAATATTGGCCCTTCAACATACTCACACAGACACACGCAAGATATTTTTTTTTAATCTCTGTGAGGTTTTAATGGTTGGTTCACTTTCAAGTTGAAGCTATTAATTTGAACCTTGCTTTACTTCTTCCCAACATACTCAGTGCTCCTATTACTCAGAATATCTTGGATTTTTTCTCTTTCATCTCAAGTATATATTGCTCATTGTTTTTCTCTTTATGTTCTATTATTATTATTATTATTATTATTATTATTATTATTATTATTATTATTATGCGGATGATAGCACAGCAGGCAGGGCGTTTGCCTTGCATGAAGCCGACCCAGGTTCAATTCCTCTGTCCCTCTCAGAGAGCTCGGCAAGCTTCTGACAGTATTCTTCCTGCATAGCAGAGCCTGGCAAGCTGCCCGTGGCGTATTCAATATGCCAAAAACAGTAACAACAAGTCTCACAGTGGAGACGTTACTGGTGCCCACTCGAGGAACTCGATGAACAATGGGACAACAGTGCTACAGTGCTATCTTTTTTGCACACCCAGAGCCTCACTTCAGGCATGAGCCCTATCCCTGGCCACCGAGCCATAATCGACATCATTATTTTCTAGGGTATAATTAAAGCACATGCTAAAGAGACTAGTGTGAAGTGCATTTTCATAAGATTTTATTTTTATTTGACCTTTTTAAAAAATTATATTCTTCAGTTTCTCACTCAGTTGAAGTGCCTTTCACCTTTAGCCCTTTTTGCAAACTAATATCCCTCAGGTCCCCTCCTCTCTGTAGCCTTCTCTGATACTTTAAGGTAAAAAGTGCTTATTTCTCTATTAGCACCCTCTGTGTGCCTCCTAAACCGGACGTGGGTTCTTTTGTATAACAACCATTCCCAATAACTCTCTCAAGCCTAAAGCATCACACAGTCACTACATGGTTGATTTTGGTGCAATGAATAATAATCATTGTTTGCCATAGTAGGAGATCAGAACAATTATATGTTGAATAGTGGTAAGAGATATTCTTAGTTTTAGAAAATCTGAAGTCTAGGTTAGCTGTTTCTTTTTTTTTTTTTTTTTTTTTTGCCTTTTGGGTCACACCCGGCGATGCACAGGGGTTACTCCTGGTTCTACATTCAGGAATTACCCCTGGCGGTGCTCAGGGGACCATATGGGATGCTGGGAATCGAACCCGGGTCGGCCACGTGCAAGGCAAATGCCCTACCCGCTGTGCTATTGTTCCAGCCCCAGAAGTCTAGGTTAGCTGAATTCCTTACCTAAAAGCCATAAAGAGTATGAAGTGTTCTTTAGATTTAGTCTGACACTGTATTCTTTTGTCTTTCAATCCTCTTTCTTTCTCTCTCGATATACATATACATGTATATATATATGCATATTTAATAAAATATCATTTGTCAATTTAGCCCACCCATATACCAGTGCTCTAAGCAATCAATATAAGGTGAAATCATTGTCAGTAAGAGGAAGATGGAATTGGGTTAGGGGAATGACATCTCTCTACCCCATAAAAAAACAATACAAACCTCCTGTTAAACAGTATTGAATAGCTTTGTTGTTTTTTTTTAACTTTAGGACTTTTCTGAACTATAATATGCTAAAGTGCATATAGTGTCAAATAAATTGATATAGATGTAGTATTTTCCAAAGTTATATTTTAACAGAACCATCTCTTTAAAATTGCTCTTATCTTCTTGTGAAATACTATTTTTTTCTAAAAGATACAATTTAAAGACGCGGCACCAAATGATTCTATATGATGTTGATTCAGTTCTTTTGATCAAAGTCATCTTGACTTTGAATGTGAACAGAAGGAATTGAAAGATATTGTTTATGCATTCTTTCCCTGCATTTGTCTCTGATTTATTCTATGAGTTTTGACAAATTCCAAATTTGCAGGAAATTATTTCCATTTATTCAGTAGTAAAGGGGAGATTGGGGGAGACATATAGTCAAAAATTCAGCCTTCGAATTTGTGAATTTAATCCTTTAGTCATTGTTTTGCTAATTAAGCCCAGTCATGATGTATATGTCAGACTGTAGAGTACATGCAACAGTAGGCATTCCTCATGCATTTCTTTTGCTGAGTTTGTTTTATTGCCTGAAGTAGGTTGGGTTAGTCGTTGTTTGTTTGTTTATTTATTTTTTAATATGGGGATCTATACAGCCTTGTGATTTGCCATTGGCCAAGCAAATGGAAGCAAAGATAAGCTAATGGGGTTTCATCAGAAGCTTCTGCACTGCAAAGGAAACAATGCCCTGAACGAAAACACACCCCATAGGCGGGAGAAAATATGTGCCCGCTACTTATCTGGCAAAGGGCTAATATCTAGTACATATAAAACATTTGTAAAACTGAACAGGAAAATATCATTGTAGAAGTGGGGGTAAGAGATGAACAGAGGTTTCCCCAAATATGACATAGAGTTGGCCCAAGGTATGTGGGAAAATGCTCTGCTTCACTGATTATCAGGGTAATATGAATCAAAAAGACAAGGAGATGTCACCTCACGCCAGCGAGACTGCACATATCACACAGAATCAGAGCAACCAGTATTGGTTTGGATGTGGGGGGAAATGAACGCCCATCCACTGCTGGCTGGAATGGTACCTGGTTCAGCTCTTTTGAAAAAATACGGACATACTCAAAAAAACTAGGACTAGAACCCAGGTTGACCAGGTCTGTACAAGGCAAGGGCCCTAACCCACTGTACCATCTCTGTTTAGCCCCCGACTCTCTTGATTTGGGTAGAATCATGATAATGAGAAACTGGAATATGGACTCATCACAGAAAGAAAGATTCATAGCCGAAGTGAAGAATTCGGGACTCTGATTACAAGCTCTCCTTAGGTATTTGCTCATTGTGTTCAGGGAAGAATTAACACATCAGCTGTCCCCGATGTGAAGGGCCATGCTGGTTGAAAGGTTTCCATAACTTGGCTAGTCCCAATAAAAAAAGTTTCTTTTTACATCATCAGAAAAGAGGAATGAAGATCAATCAGCACTCTTAGAAGGGCGGGGGAGGGGGGGCAGTCAGCATGTTTATTCATATGCGTGCACATTAAAGGTGTATGCAGGATTTATTAGGTCCTGAAGAACCGACAGGAATCTCCACCATTATGTAGCTTCAGCCCTGGTAGGTGAGAAGTTTCTTTTTTTTCTTTTTTCTTTTTTTTTTTTCCCTCAGACTCTTTGCTAGGCCTGTGACATAAATTCTCTCAGAAGTCCCACGGCCACCTATGTCATTAGCATTCTTTCCAGTTTGAAGATGAGGAATTGCATCTTAGTGGCTCCAAGTGAGACAGCCAGGAAGCAACAGGAATGGCCATTAAGCCTTGTTCTGTCCCACCACGTCCCCCCAGAGTGTCGCTGCTGTATCAACCCCCCCCCCCACCCGGGCCCAGTCTTTTACAAGAATGTCATGCCAGATGTCAGTGTTCAGTCATGTTAGAACACGTTAGCTTGCTCGTCATTCATTCCGTCTTCTTCTTTTTTAAATCTTAGAGTGGTGACTTTGTAGTACTGGGCTTGGTGGTAGCTTCAGAGGAAATTATGTCTGATATGTTTAGTCTGATCCGGAAGCACAAAAGGCCTCTCCCCCTCCATAACCGCAGGAAGATTCTTAATGGGCACCATTTGCAGTATGGTGATTCTGATCAGCATTTGCCTCTTGAATGGTGTATTGCGGGTGATGGCAAAGGACAGCCAATTATAATCAGGCGGCATCTGCCAAGGCTGGTATTGGCGGGGTGCTATGAGACAGATTTTGTGAAGGAATAGAATTCAGGAGATCACATCAGTTGAGAAATAAATCATAAAAGGGAGGCAAGACGGTTCCATCCATGCATTCCTGGTCCACCCCAATGAAAGGCTCCGAAGACTGAATGATGACAAGTGGTGACCTCTGACCAGGTCCTGCCCTCCTAGGTTCGTCTTACATGAAGATTTCAAGTATACTCGTTCAGTACGAGGGCCCGGATATATCTAGTCAGCCAAACCTCAGTCCCCCAGATAAGATGAGTTAGATTATTTTTAAAGAATTTCTGATCATAGGGGCTGGCGCGATAGCACAGTGGGTGAAGTGTTTGCCTTGCACATGGCTGACCCAGGTTCAAATCCCAGCATCCCATATGGTCCCCTGAGCACTGCCAGGAGTAAGTCCTGAGTGCAGAGCCAGGAGTAACCCCTGTGCATCGCCGGGTGGGACCCAAAAAGAGCAAAAAAAAAAAAAAAAAGAGTTAAAAAAAATAAAAAATAATAATAAAAAGAATTTCTGATCATAATAATTTATTATGGCTATCAGTGATTCATTCTGCATATAATAAATTTGTATATAATGGATGCATTTATCTTCATAATAAATATCTCTAGGAAAGTATAGTGTGAGGTTTCAGTGTAGTAAGGAAGACATTTTTTACTAGGTATGAAATCTTGGGCACATGTGTGAATCTCTCATTTTCTTAGTTTCCTCCTCAGTAAAATGGAGACAGTCATAGAACCTTCGTCACAGAATGTATTTCCTCAGTAGGGAATCACACTGGTGGTGTGGGGCCTCTTGGGCCATGTCCAGCACAGGCCATAGGGCTAGGTAGTGCCAGGGATTACACTCAGACCAGTCACATGCAAGGCAAGTACCTCACCCACTGTACTGTCTTACTGGCCCTGTGATATTATTATTACTATTACCGAACAACTATCATGCTGTACAAGAGTATTTACTCTTAGGGACTTAATTTAGTGAATGTTGGTAAATTTATATATAATTAAAAAATAAGTTTGAGAGTTGGATTTAAAAAAAGAAAACACAAGCAAATACTGCATGCAGGAGACTGGAGAAATAGTACAGCATGGAGAGCACTGGCCTTACACGTGGTACAACCCCGTGTGCCCCATCAGGAGTGATCCCTGAGCACAGAACCAGGAGAGAACCCTGGGAATATCTGGGTGTGGCCCCCAAGTCGTATATATTATGGCGTATATTTTGTATATCATATGAATTTTTTTAAATTTATTTATTTTTAATTAGTGAATCACCGTGAGGGTGCAGTTACAGATTTATACATTTTTGTGCTCATGTTTCCCTCATACAAAGTTCGAGAACCCATCCCTTCACCACTGCCCATTCTCCACCACCAGTAAACCCAGCATCCCTCCCACCTCCCCAGTCCCATCTCCCCCCACCCCACCCTGCCACTGTGGCAGGGTATTCCCTTTTGTTCTCTCTCTCTAATTTGGTGTTGTGGTCTGCAATAAAGGTGTTGAGTGGCCATTGTGTTTGGTCTCTAGTCTACATTCAGCACCATCACCCTTCCCCCGCATGGCCTCTGACCACATTTTACTTGGTGTTCCCTTCTCTGAGTTGCCCTCTCCCCAGAATGTGAGGCCAGCCTCCAAGCCATGGAATCAACCTCCTGGAACTTATTTCTACCATTCTTGGGTGTTAGCCTCCTACTCTGTTATTCTATATTCCACAGATGAGTGCAATCTTTCTATGTCTGTCTCTCTCTTTCTGATTCATTTCACTTAGCATGATACTTTCCATGCTGAGAGTACCAAGAAAAGAGTCCAGAAACCTCTGCAGGAGTTTCCCACAAATGTGATCTCATATGAATTTTTATATCACATACAATCGTAGTCTGTGAGCATGCAATAGGAGCCTGTGACTTAGAAGAGACTATTTTGTATCTCAGTTCAGAGGGCCATATACCAAAAATAACTAGAAACTTGGGTGCTGTGAACAACCTAGTGTGATTTCTCACAGTTCACTTAAGGGATCGGCAGATCAGCATCTGGAAAGGCCCCTGCTCAGGGCTCTGGGTCTGCAGATGGTGACTTTCCTGCTGGATGCTGATGTGACCGAGAGCGAGGTCATCTTTCACGGGACTTCATGTAAGGAAGTGAATCCCATCCATCAGGGCCCCGGCCACAAGCCCAAGGCACTCTCACAGTCCCCGGCTCCAACTGCCATTGTTTGTAAGCTGTTCTCAAAACTTCAGGCCCGGAATTTGGGAGTATCCAAAGCATTTAGGCCATAGCACTGGGCGAAAGCCACAGTTCATAAAAACGGACAGTTCATGGTAACACCAACTCCCCATGTCCCCTCTGTCCCCATCTGCTAGGACTGTTTTCTCTCTCTTCCCTTATGGCTTCCAGGGCTGGAAGGGTCCACGCAGCTGCTGGGGCTCACGCTGTGTGGGAACGCCAGCCCATTCGGGATATGGCTTGGACACGCATGCTAGCTGGGATGTGACTTGGTAGTAGCAGAGAGGCAATGCTGCTCTGTGAAGGACTGGAGGAAAATGCAGTGGGAAAGGTGCTTGCCTGAAACGCGGCCCGCCTCAGCTCTCCTGCTGGCCCTCTGCGGCCCAGCGGGAGTGATCCTGAGCACAGAGCCAGAAGGAAACCCTGAGCACAGCTGGGTGTGGCCCAACTCCCCGGGCCCCTGCCAAAAAAATAAATAAAAGATCACTATGACATCTGTCCTAAAGCTTAACCATTTTTACTGTGCAGTCAGAGACAAGGACACTCAAGGCAGCTCCTCCTAGTTAGTTTTTGCTTTGCTTCGATGTGTGTGTGTGTGTGTGTGTGTGTGTGTGTGGTGGGGGTGGGTATATGTGTGTTTGTGTTTATGGGGGGGGGGGTTGGTTTGGGGGTGACACCTGGTGGTACTCAGGGTCTGTTCTTGGCTCTGTGCTCAAGAGTGAGCCCAGGCAGTGCTCAGGGGACCGTATGTGGTGTTCCAAAATGAACCAGACAGCAGCATCGTCAAGGACCTTCACCTCCTATATTATAGTCTCTCCAGCCCCCTATGTCTGTTTTTATTTCTGTTTTCCAAATCCGAAAACCATCTCTTGTGAGACTTGAAATCAAATCACAAGGTTTAATGTTAACAACCAAAAGAACCCGAAAGAAGAGAGGACAATTCACCATGGCTAGTGTATCAGACATTCAGCCAAATAATTGTGGAAGAGAGCTCCATCAAGCACTCTGGAGGGAAAGTAGAGTTGGGGGAGGGGGCTGTGGGGGGCCGATATACCACACTGCCTCCACAAAACAGCAGCAATAGAAGAAAAAAAAATCATTTTTCACTGACTTGTTCCGTTGGTGATTGAGGCAGTTCAGTGCACAACCGGGAAAATAATAGGGTACTTTCACAATGGTGGAAGTTTAACAAATGCTCAGTCATTCACCCTACGTCATCACTGTCGCCGGCAAGAGCTTTACCGTATGATATTGATGCTTTGCTTCTTTCTTATTGCCGTATTCCTTTCAGATTCAATCTGTCTGCAATGGACCACTAAACATTTCAATTTGCTACCTGTAGCGCCAGATTACAATGCTCAGGCTGAAATGAGCAAGAAATGGATTTAGTGAAACTCGAAAGTAGAGCATTTCATGGATTTTTGTGGAAGGATTCACACACTGAAACCCACTGATAAGATACACACGATCACTTTTAGAGTGTCTCATGAAAGTACATGGTATTAAGCAATTCATGGATGCTTATAGGGAAAATAGACCCAGCGAGATACCGATAAGACCCCCTACATTTTGAGGCGCTCAGAGGCTGTTAGCCTGCAGTGTGGTAGCCTATAGTCAGTGCCTTCGAATAGCCTTTGGATACTTCTAATACTGTGCTTGTTTGGGCACCCATGAGAGGACTGAGTCGGTGAAGAACAGAATAAAATATTAATTACTTTTGATCATACCCTAGAACTGGGTCTTTTTCTAGCAAATAAGAAGCTATTAGGGCATACCCTTATTTGGAGGCAGGGTTCATTTTACTGAGCACCTTTGGTTTCTGTCATTTCTTGCCCATTGTTCTCACTACCCACTCCTTCCTATGTTTTAATTTAATTTGGGGGGTTTGTTTGGCTCTGGGCCACACCCAGCTGTGCTCAGGGCTTTACTCCTGGCTTTGTGCTTATGGATCATTCCTGTCGGGACTCTGGGGATTTTTATGGGGTGCTAGGGATCGAACTCAGGTTGGTCATTCCGAGTCAAGCTCCCTACCCACCGTATGATCTTTCTAGTCCCTTCCCAGTGTTTTTTAATCATTCGTACATATTTTCATTTGGTTGCTGCCTCGCTCACAATCAAATAACTAGAGTAAAAGATGCCATGCCTAACCTAAATATGAGCACCAAATTTTAAAGTTGCTGTGATGAGCTTCAAGGACACTTAGAAGGACCCAACATAAACAGAAGCTTTCAATATAACAGTGAAAGGATTCAAGCACCATTGTGAATCCTTACCTGTGAGGACAGCTTTACCAAAAAAGATAGGGAAAAAGGAGTGCTGGAAACGGTGTGGAGAAACACAGCCCTTCTCCATTGCTGGTAGGAATGCAGAATGAATAAGCAGAGTTGGAAATCTGTTGGGCTCAAGAAAGGTACAAATAACCCCATGCTTACACGTAGCCCTACGATTGAAGTGAAGGACTCACACAAGAACATGGGCAAACATTTTCATAGCAGCACTGTCCATGGTAGCCAAAAGGTAGAAACAGCCCAAAGGTCCACCCATGGATGGGTAATGATATTAATGGTATATCTATGCAGTGGATCAGGTTTTGGTTCTATAAAAGAGAGAAATACTATTACACGCTACAACATGGATGAGCCTCCCAAACATTGTGCTTAATGAAAGAAACCAGATCCCTAAGGCCATATATTCTAAGCTTCTCTTGATAGAAAATTCATGCAGTTGATAAATTTGTACAGAAAGTTTATGTTGGTGGTTACCAAGACCCAGGGGAGGGAGAATAAGGATACATGGCTTAATGGGGAAGGCTTTCAAGTGATGGAATGTTTTGTAACTAGAGGTGGTGGTGGTACAACACGGTAGGTGTATGTAAATATACTAAATGCCATGGCATTACTCATTTTAAAACAGTTAATTTTCTATCATGATGTGAATATCACCTTGAGTATTTTTAAAGCAGATTAGAACAGCTGTGTGCTGTGACTCGGGAGAGGGGAAAGGGTTGATAAAAACAAGCCTCATATGATGTAGGTAATCATCGTGAAAGATAATAATCTTCTGATCTCCACTTTCTTAGGCAGTTGCCTAAAAAAGAGCTGTTGAGTGAATTGTGGCAAAAGAATGTAGGCCATCTTCATCCACCTACCAGCTAGGAAATGAGCTTTCTTAGGATTATGGATTATTCTTGATTTGAAAGTTACTTTTTCAAGGACTTCTCTATTAGTCATTAGATTCATCACTCTCAAATTTCTAATAAGAACCTTTAAGCGTCATTACTCATCTTTGGAGACATAGCCGTGAGCCAATTAGATGTATGCAGTATGTTTCTCTGAGAATTTAGATTAGATTTAAGGGGAAATATTGGGGAAAATAAGTAAACTCTTCAAAGGATTATAGAACAAAATGGGCTACAACGAAAGTGACAGGAAGTGAAGACGTGGGAATATGGGCACTTGGTCCCTCCCATCTTACCCATACCTCCTTGGGCATGGTCACCTTCACACCCACCTTCAAGGGTAAGGGGTTCTAGAGTCTGGTCTTTGTGGTTAAAGCAGGTGCTTAAGATTACCTTATGACATCAGGCCTTTACTGCCATTTCTTTCCATTGATTGCCTGGATTTCCATGGTCCACTTGCTTTTAGTTCTCACATAGTTTAGTTCTCACATAGTTCTCGATTCTTTCCTATTCTGATAACTTAGTCTTATTCTGATGACTCAGCAGTTTACCTTTCCCTGTGTTTTTTTTTAATATGTATTTGTGTCACGCCCTCATATATGTGTGTATCTACACATATGTATATATCAAGATTATACATCTGGTATATAATCTTGTATGTGTACTATATATTCCTATATATTATATATGTGTGTGTATATATATATATATATAAAAAATCTGTTTGGGCAGTGCTTTGCAGGAAATGAGGACCTCAAATAGGCATGTGTGCAGAAGCTAAGACCTGACCCTAAAAATAATTTTTAATATTGAGTTGTTCTTGTCATAAAATATAAAAACAGAAATATCCCCAAATTTCTTGTAGAATGTTTGTGTAATTGAAGTTTATTTTACATTAACTTTAGAAAATCACGCAGTCTTTTCTTTAGCTGACAGTAATTCATGCCAGCTCTGTGTTCCTTATGCATAGATGTAATCAGAGAAACAAGGATTTCTTTCCCATTATTTTAAGTTTTTTTTTTAATTGAAAAAGTCATACTTGTAAGAATTTCTGTTTGCTATTTCCCATAGATCTGGGTTTGGCTTTTAAAAAGAAAGAATAAGGAAAAGTCTAGATGAAGAGAGATGAACTCTTGGAACAAATGACAGATTCTCTGTTCTTCCCCAGGCCTTTCGGTGGCTACTGCCAAGAAGGAAATCAGTGAAATTGTCATTTTGTATTTAATTCAAGGTTAATAACTGGTGGAAGAACTTTTGATCATTCCGTGAGCTTTATAATTTTACAGATGATAGAAATCATCTCCTCTTCAATTACAAGCATTAATTTATAAGTAAAAAGATAGTACGTGTTCTCCTTCGGTTATTGAAGTTTGCTCCTTTCAAGTCTGGGTCATTCCTCAAGGTCCCACTAAAATAAGGCCGTTCTTCCCACATGTGCAAGTAATGATGCCGAATATCATTAGTGCTTTCTGTTCAGAGGCCAAAGGATAACTTCCGCGATGACTTAGAGATTCAAGGATTCCCCTTCACTAAATATAATCAGGACGGTCTCCACAAAAGAAATGGAGCTCCAGGCCCACCTTAAAAGTGTGGGTCCGCTTCATGTCAGCAGGCACTTCCGGTGGTAGTTATGTCTGGTGGATCCCATCTGAATCGTCATTCATCATGGACCCGATTCATGACTTCCTGCTCAGGGTTCGAGTGATGGCTCAGTGAACTGGAGCATGTGCTTTGCTTGTGGAGCCCTGGGTTCAATCCTCTGTACCCCATGATTCGTTCTGCAGTACCAGGGGTGACCCACCCCCCCCACCAAAGAGACTTATTGTGCAGCCTGAGCCAGCATGGGTTGAGGAATTGGTTTCTCTAGGAAAGAGGACAACTAAGAAGACAAAGGCAGCGAGACAAAAGAATGTGATTCAATCAGGTTTCATCCTCCTTTAGGGAGGCATTCAGGGCTTTTGATCTGTGGAGCCTGGGGTGGGTGGGGGGCGCGGGGGTTGAGTCCCTGGTATGGAGTAAGGAGGAAAGAGCATCCTTGCCTTGGGGCTCTTGACTTCCTTAGGACCAAGAGTTCAGTTGGGGGCTGCACTGTTTTGAAGAAGGGTCTTCACGATCAGCTGCCTAGTGCCTCAAGCCCCTGCAGACTTCTGGACATTTCAGCGCCCTTCTCTGAACCATGCCACCAATGCTGTGGGCAGCTCACCCGGGCAGAGCCTTCTGTCTGCTAGGAGAAAGTGTTCTACCTCCCCAGCTGGCTGTTGATGCAGGCAACACCGAGGGTCTACTGCAGGTCATGCTATTGCTCCACAGTGGTTATTACGTGTTTGGGCCCCAGGACCCAGAAAAATGATGCAGAGGTTAGAGCCCCTGTCTTGCTAGTGTATGCTCATGAATTCCTACCCCTGGCATCTAATATGTGCCAGATGCCATCCTGGTAGCTCAGCTATTTGTAGTCCCTGGTGCCACCAACTGGTTTTCTGCCTCACCACAGCCAGGTCTGTGTAAGTACCTCAAAAAGAGAGTGACACCTGGGAAACATTGCAACTAAATGGTGTGTGTGTGTTGGGGGGTGGGTGTGTTTGTGTGTGTGTGTGTATGTGTGTGTGCACGTGTGTGCACGCGCACATCTGTATATACATGTGTGTGGATGCTTTCCAACCCTTCCCCTACCCCAACACATACATGCACAATGGAACTAATTCGGTCTTAGGAAATGACAGATGCAGTAGTGAATGTATCAAGCAATCAGTAATTGGCTTGCCAAGGAATTCAGAAATATTGGCCCTTACTCACACTGGGCTGACTGTCTAAGGCATCTCTAAGTCTTTAAGGACTCTGGATTGTTGTTGCCGGGAGCCAATGCCTGGGAACCAATATGTCAGTACAAACTGACCTATAACTAAGGAACAATCGCTTCTTGGGCAAAATACCAAAATACCTTTTGAAGGTTGCAGAACAATGCCCAGGGTAATTGCCATCAGGGCCCACATCCAGTTTCGTTAAACGTTTGCATTCTTTGCCATTCTCTCATTCTGCCCGCTTCCTCATATAATCAATTATAAAAGACTAGCTTAGGAGAAATAAAATTGGAGCTTGCTCCCATTCTTCGTGTGTCCATCTCATTCTTCTGTGTCTACCTGTGTCGGTCTCTTTCTTCTTGTGTCTGTCTCCTTTTTGCTCGAGCACCCTCTCCCCGCTACCCACATTGACCAAGTCCCGACGGATGGGACATTTGTCTCTTGAGACTAGAACTGTGCATCTGTTTTCTCACTAGGCCCTCAGTTTTTAAAATAGTCTTTCATTGCTTCTTGAATGACTCTATCCCTCGTATTGGTTTAAGTATCGGTTTCAGGATTATGTTTTGGCTGTTGGTCCCTCACATAAGATTGTGCTAAGTCTTAGTTCTCTCATTTGTAACAGATTGTGCTAAGTCTTAGTTCTCTCATTTGTAACAGCATGTGTCACACCTATTGTGCTAATAAACACGATAGACTAAGTTTAACACACAATACTCCCATCATACACCATCGGATAGGTTGATCCTCTTTCCTGGGTCACACCTGCGAGCCATTGTGAAACCAGCAGTGAAATTTCAAGGCACAGACACCAGTGAAGAAATGACACTTTGCTGCAGAAGCCAGGCAACGGGTGGATTTATTTATTTGATGGAGAGTGGACATGGGTTTGTTTTTTTTTTCCTGATTCATACAAAAAGACAAAGAAATGGTTGCTTTGGAATCTGTCCCAAGGTGTAACGCTAGAAATGTGTGACAGCGTAATAGATTTTACATCCCTGTCTGGGAGATTTCTTGGGAAGTGGAGAGAAAGAAAACTTTGAAGAGAGTCAGAACAGCATTTCCGTGAATTTGTCGAGGACGCTTTTGGCAGCCCGGCCGCTTCATTCGCCTATCAGGCACGCAGACGGTGGAGCACTTGGAGATGCGGAACACGAACCTCTAGCCGGCCAGGATGCGGAGAGGAGGGGCTCCCCAGGCACCTTGGGAAGCCCCCAGCCCCCACCTGCAACAGTGCCGAGTCATCCGGGGCTTAACTTCATCGGATATTTCAAGAAGCATTTGGAACGAAAATGGATCTTCTTAGCATTAAATGGGAACCTTTCAATTTCTAACGTCAATTCACAGCTCATCGATGTTTCATACGAGCATAGATTCCTTTTGCTTCCGGTGGATTTGCTCTGGCGTTTGCTGTTTCCATCCAATTAAAGGAAAAAGGGGAACCTGAAATTCAGAGGCTGCCTCCTTCTTGCCACTAAGTGCATGGACCGGCCTTGGGGGGGGGGGGGGGGGTTGGGGGGATAGAGATGGGAACCGGTGGCCCTTCATTTCTGTTGCTGCCTCAAGATGTAGAGAAGCGTCCGCATTTATCAGCCATGCCGTCACCTTGTAGTTTACTATTTCCCGTACTCTGAGGGGCTTATTATAAAGAAAAATACTTGGAAATTCCATCAAGTCTACTTTCTGAGTATTAACCTATTGGGGTTTGGGTCGTATCTTGAGAGAGATCTATATTTCTGTGCTGGAAATCAAACCCAATAATTGGAACCATTCATGAGCTAGAATCTCCTTGACCATTGCGGCAGAGCAGTGTGTGTGTGTGTGTGTGTGTGTGTGTGTGTGTGTGTGTGTGTGTGTTGGGGGGAGGGGAGGAGGGAGGCGGGCAGCAGTGGTGTGGTCTCAAGTCACGTGGTTTCATTCCTGCTGCTGATGTTGCTGCCATCGCAGACATTGTCTTTCGGCAACATCCCACGTGGACCACTGTTAGATTTAGAGAACTAAAAATGCAGATAGACCTCGTGTAGGGGTGGGGGGTGGGTGGAAGAGGCCCGTGCATTTCTGAATGTTTGTTGTGAACCTAAAGCCCAGATCTTTTTCATGGGCTCCCTACCAACCAGGTGTGCCGGCTACAAGTGACTGCTGGACAGGTGTGTAGACAGACAAGGTGTTTGCAGGGAAACCTTTTTTCCATAGCTCCTGTGGGCTTCTTTTTTTTTTTTTTTTTTTTTTTTTGCTTTTTGGGTCACACCCGGCAATGCACGGGGGTTACTCCTGGCTCTGCACTCAGGAATTACTCCTGCGGGTGCTCAGGGGACCATATGGGATGCTGGGCATCGAACCCAGGTCGGACACATGCAAGGCAAACGCCCTACCTGCTGTGCTATCACTCCAGCCCCCTCCTGTGGGCTTCTTCATGCTCCCTAAGAAGAGGGACAATGCCTGTGTGATGTGAATTGTGTTCTCAAGGATGATTTAGTGGCAAAAAGCCCCAGAAGAAGAAGAAGAAGAAGAAACCTGTATTCCATCTAGGCAAAGGACAGGCCCGTGTGTAGGGCATTGTCTCCTTCCTGGGTCTGAAGACCGGGCAGGACCTTGTTACAGCCAGCAGGAAGGAACCAGAGTTTCCTCACTGTAGCTCGTGTCACCCGACCCTTAGCATATGGCGTGTTGACCCAGGGTTCTCAGGAAAGCAGTGCGGGGCACGGATGCAGTTCAGTGGCAGAGCGTCAGCCTGGCCCAGGCTGGGTCCTCAGCCTGCAAAAAACAACAATTAAAACAGGTTCAAAAGATTGATCATCCTTTTCAACTCAAGTAAGGAAATGGGCTGGCCCCTGAGAACGTGGGTTTTGAGAATCGTGTGTAAACGTGAGCACGCCAAACTCCAGCTACCTGGGATGTTACAGTTAGTAGCCGCCTGTGAAGGCCTTCCTGGGTCCCCTGATATCCTTGTCCTCCGCTGGTCTGTCCATCGTTGACCTTGCCCCACGGTGTCCAATCTACCCCGTGTCCAGAGGCGCTCTGCTCTGCCTCTAGTGCTCCAGAGCCTGTTCCGTGATGTCGGTGTCTGTGTTCTTTCTCCCTTTTGCTCTGCCTTTGTTTCCTAGTCACAGGAGACAGTGGAGGCTGTGTTCCTCGTGCATGCCCAGGCACCAGGGTGGGGGCAGGAGAGGCTCTATGTGCCTGGTCTGTGGTCAGAGGTGAAGTATGTTGCGTGAAAGTTCGTGTGGTCGGAGGCACTGAGATAAGGAACAAGGAAGAAATATGTCTCATGGAGGACCAAGGCTCGCTCTGGCTCTTGGCAAAGGCAGAGGGCCTCATGGATCTCCTTTTATTGATCATGGTACCTCTAAAGGGCGCTGTACAGTGACTTCATCAAAGGCATCAAAAGAAGGCACAAGAAGAACATTGAAGCAGTAGAATATGCATTATTTCCTTGCATCTGCAGGCCAGTAATCTTGGCCTCTGGAAAGAAGATACAAAACCAAAACTGAAACCTTTCTTGGGCTAAAAGCACTTGGATTTACATCCCAAAGACAAGGCTGGGCTGCCACAGGAAATCTACATGTCAATTACAAAAGGAGGCAGCACCTGAAATCTACAGCCCCAAACACTAGGCTGGGCCAGAGCCTACAATTTACAATATCAAAGGTCTGGCCTGGCTAACACCTGAGATCTGCATGTCAAAGACCAGCCAGGCTTCTGTGAGAGAAGAAAAAACTGCCTCTTTCAATATACTGAAATTATTTTCTGAAGGCAGCTTGAAGGGGGGAAATGTTCCTGTCTGTAGTACAGTCTATGTGGGCTCGCCCTGATAGCTAAGTCCGTCCCCAACAGAAGTAACCTGTCCTGGGCCTGACTTTCTTTTTCTTTTTCTTTTTTTGCTTTTTTGGGTCACACCCAGCAATGCTCAGGGGTTACTCCTGGCTCTGCACTCAGGAATTACTCCTGGCAGTGCTCGGGGGACCATATGGGATGCTGGGAATCGAACCCGGGTTAGTACAGCAGGTAGGGTGCTTGCCTTGCCTGTGGCCTATGCAGTTTGATCCCCGGCACTCCAAGTGGGTCCCTGAGCCCATCAGGAGTGATCCCCAAGTGTAGAGCCAGGGGTAAGCCCTGAGCACTGCTGGGTATGGCCCTCAAACCAAAGAAAGAAAGAAAGAAAGAATAAAGTGACTTACTCTATTAACTAGATCACTTCTCTCCACTTCTACCACTGTCCTAATGGGGAGCTAAATAAAATGACCTTTCTATCAGACCCAGGAATATTTTTTTTTTCCTTCTGCCAAGTGTACGCGAAATGGTGCAGAGAAATTGGTTAGCTCACACAGGAAATTAAATTCAGTGTCTTTCCAGTGCCTGACAGAATTAAGTCTGAATGTACCAATTCTGAAGCTAGGGACACAGGTGAATTTCAGTATCTGCCTGGTGCAATTGCAACCACTTGTGAGTTCTGACATGCAGGGGAGGTTAGCGCTAAAGACATCTAAAAGGCAAATGTAAGAATTTATGCTAACCAGGGCCTTAACACTTATCTATTATGGGAGTGAGAGGCACAGAACCCTTTTTTCCCTCCCAGTGCAATGCTGGGAATCTACTGATGATGCCTCTTGATTTTGAGAGTTTAAGACATAAAACTGGAGCTAACCAGTTTATCTAGCTACACAGACTCAACAGCTCTACCTGAGTTTATTAAATTGTTGTCGCTTTTGCATTTATCTGAGGTTTAGGGCGAAATTGGAGGCCCTTTCCTTGGAGACAAGTAGTTCATTTCTTTCTCCTTGAGAAAAATCAAGATTGGGGAAATGACTGAACATTAAAGAAGAAATGTTCCCTCTTTTTCAAAGGGCAGGGGCAGTTGGCCATTGTTGAACTGCTTTGGGCAATGACATGTCTCAGTAGTTAATTGGGAAATGTTATTGAAACTTTAGGTTTCTAGTGAAATAGAATTGGCCCAGTAAGCAGAAATGATCACTGTTAGGTCCTTCAGCTTGAATTCTAGGCATTTTAAAGGTCATCGGGAAAGGGAAAATAATCCATTAATTTTGACGAGACTATTCATTTAAGTTATTTCTGTGAAAAATCAATGTGAAATTTTCTAGCCATTCAAAATGCAAAGTGGTGTCTAATATCACTACTCCAAACTGCCCTAAATCGTTGCATTTTTAAACAAGCAGGCCCTGAGCTCTGCCCTTCCCACATACCTTCGGCTTCTCAGATTGGATTATTGCCCTATGGCTGCAGTGGCAGGAAAAATAAATTTGTCAGTCTGAATTCAGCTTCTGCATTTATTATTTAAGCTGCTCTTAACCTTTTCCTAGGTCACAGATCATCCAGAGATCTGCTTTGATTCATATGCCCCAGAGAACAAAAATCCCTCTCTTTCTGAGTGTTATTTAGAAGTGAGATGTACCTTCTCCATTTACAGTAGTAATCCTAAATTATTTACCTGCTTTGGAATTCAGACATTGCAAATTTGCCGGATGAAAGCTGTCAGAGGAGCGAATGTATTTGTGCTCTTCGTCTGTTGCTCATTAAAGGACCAGGTTTGGGGTTCTTAGCAAAAAAGTACTTAGGACTCGAAAGGGGGGAAAAAAAGAGGAAAAGAAGTCAGGTGGTCTTTGTATCAAAGTTGGTGGCCCAATAACTGCCACCGTCTGCCCTTGTCACCGTCTCTGCTCAACCTTAAACAGCTGTAGTCACCCTTTGCTTCACTTCCTGGTACTTGCTTCCTTTAAGTCCTGCGTGGCGTTGTATGTAGGGCCCAGGGTACACGAGGGAAGGGTGTGTGTGTGTGTGTGTGTGTGTGTGTGTGTGTGTGTGTGTGTTGGGCCACACCCATGGTACTCAGGGATTATTCTTGGGTCTGTGCTCAAGGATCACTTCCGGCAGTGCTGGGAGACCTTTGATGATACCGAAAATGTGCATGTAAGGCAAGCATGCTATCATCTCTCCTGCCTGATTTAGTAAGGAATATTGAGCAGCTAATGAGACCTCATTCCTCTTCTCTAAAGAAGAGTGTAGCCCTGACTTAGAGGGACAAAGGACTTACATTCATTACTAGTCATGCCAGGCTAGGGTGTGAGTGGAACATCCCCTTCTCGGGCTGGGTCCCAGGCTCGTCCTCTTGACCAAGGCCCCCTGTGCTCGGGGACCCGAGTGGAGGCCCTCTCGAGTCTTCATTCCTGTCTGCTTTCCTCAAGCAGCTGCTCCCCAAAGCTTCCAGCCTGGCTTGTGGACCAACTGGAGATGGAGGGCTGGACTTGCAGCTCTTCCGAAGCTTCCAGTGTATCTGTTGCTAGACAGAAGAGTGGTGGGTGTGGCAAATCAAGCTGGGGAGAGGTGGAGAAGGCCAGCTTCTAAACCTCCCTCTGGAAGTTGAGTCCATGACTTTCTTCTTACAGAGTGATGAAGGATTCTTAGGGAGCCTGATTAGCCTCATTCTTTTTTTTGGCCCTGGCTATCACTTTATGACTTCTATTTACATTGGCAGCCATGAGAAAAACATGAATTTTTTGGTTTAAAATGGGATTGTAGTAACAAACTGTCACTTTGAACTTAATTTGAGTTAAGGGGAAAGCAAAGAACTCAATTCTCCATACATTCTGAGTATAAATACATATGTACTTAATTGAAATGATGTTTTTCTTCCTCACCACCCTCCCCCCCAATTATTTCTTCCCAGGTAGCATGTTTCTGGTAGGAGTGAATGCAGTGCCCAGTGTGGCATGGCGATTAGCCTCATTCTTAAGGTGCTGTTACTCACTCACTCAGCAGATACTTCCCGAGCACCGACTGTGTGTACCTTCTTTCTCCTAAACCCTGGTGATGGATCCAAGAGATATACAGGGGAAATTACCTCTTTGGGAGGCTTCCCAGTGTGGGGAAAGTTTCAGGAATGTCACATTATGTCGTACAGCCCCTAAGTTAGTGGTGGCGAGTGCTATTGGAGACCAAGTTGGGTAGCCAGCTTGTTAGGAAAGGGGTTTTGGTGAAAGTGATATCGGGGAGAGTCCAGATTGGGTGGAGGCAGGTTTTGAGGGACAGATGCTTAAAAAGAGGGAACAGCATGCAGTTCCCTGAGACAAGTGCCTACCTGGCATCCAGAGGGTCCTCCGTGTGGGCCTGTGTGGTTGGATGGCCATGAGTCAGGGGAGTGCCAGGAGAGGAGGAAGGGGTGGTCTTCTAGTCGACCCTAGCCGAGATTTTGACATCGAATAACAAGGGATGCTACCGTTTTTGGAGAAGTGGAGAGAAAAATGAATGCCCTCGGTCTTCAAACAGTGCTGAACTGAGGAACTTCACCTGCTCAAGGAAATGATCTAACATGTGTGAGTCCAGTCCTTAACAAGGAAGCTGCCAATCCTTGTGTGTGACTATGGAGCACTTCAAATACAGCTCATGACCCCTGGGAACTGGATTTTTCTGAGCATTGCAACCTTAATTGGAATGACAGCTCTGTTCCAGTGGCTCGCGTATAGGACAACTCCTTTTGTGGTTCTCACCAGCGACCTTGTGGTTCATCGGATACAGGGGGCAGGGGTACAAAAGCCAGAAGACCAAGAGGAGTGATTTTCATCATCCAGACCAGGGGCTTGCAAGTTTTGTTTTTGCTTTTTGGAAAATGCTACCAAGGGAGCATCCAGGCTTTTGTGGATCACTGGGAGTCCACCATCGTAAGTTACAAGTAGGGTCTAGAGTTGAAGAGAGCATGGGTTCAGAGTAATCAAATTAACAATATGGGTATGAATGCCTTTTCCTATGAGAGTTTTAAGAGAAAATATCAGAAGGACTCCTGACGTCCTCTGTAGAGTTAAGACAGATGAGGAGCGCTGGGCTCACACTTGGCACATTTGATGTCTAATACCCGTGGTCCTCTGGGCACCTCTGGGTCTGCTCCCTCCGCCCTGCAAATACAGATAAGGAAGCCATAGCAAAGAATCCTACCAGAGAGGGTCACATCAACTCAGAAAGTGATGTCCTGTGGACTCAGTAAACTCAAACTCGGGTCAAAGAGAAACTCAACAATACTTACCACATGTCCCTGGCACCTGCATTTGTAGAGATGTTTACACGTTAGACTCCAATTGACTGGGAGTGTGCAGACCCCTGTTCACAGCCCCAGTGGTTCACCTATAAAAGAAAGCCCATGTGCATGATCTAGAATTTCTCCTTAGACGTAGCTTGGAGCCAGGACACAGCCTCTCTCCACACATCACTAGTCAGCCCTGCAATATTCCATTTCTTTAGTCATTCCAACCAGAGGCTTTAATGTTAGGAAGCTCTCCCCATCACTTTACCCATTAAAATTGTAGCTGTTAATTATGGATCAATTCAGGACCCCCAGTGTCCCCATTTCTTCTTTCTTCTCGCCCATTTTTAAACCCTTATCACACTCCAGGAATGTCTCCTATTCCACATTTGATCCTGATTGTTTCAATTCTCTGTGTGGCATTGGTTTCCCAGGAGCAGAAACATGGCTCCAGAATTGGAGGATTTAATGAGCAGTAAGAATCAGATTAAATCAGATTTGATTTTTTAATATCAACTCTGCCACTTCTGGCTTGTTACTTGTGCTAACTACTGGAGACTCTTGGAAGCTCCAGTTTCCCGGCTGCAAAGGAAGACAGTTAAGGTTTGCACAAGTTCAAGTGCAAAAAGTCTTTTGTTTTGATCTCTGAGAATGTCACTTGCTCTTGCAAATACTGCCTCTTAAATTATTTACATGAAAAGGATTAAGTAGTAACTGTTGTGTCTTAAGTTAATTACAGGTGAATTTCTTTCTCCCTTTGCAATCCTGGTGGAAGTTCTTCTAAATCATTGCCACCAGATGGTTTATTAACTTGATAATAGTACATGAATATCTGATTCTCCTTGGCCTCCAGATGCCACTTTTCCTGTTAATCAACAGAGCTTCACTGAGGAGTTGCAGCTAAAGTCAATACTTAATAACTTTTTCATTAGACCTTGAAACGGTTATGTTAAAAATTTATGTTAGTGCAGCAGGTCAAGAAAGGGGAAGTTATAGGAGAATCTCAACCATTGTTGAGTGTTTTCCTGAACATTGAACATGAAGACGCAGCCCCCCCCCCCAACCCCTCACGCCCAGTAACTATTGGTTAGGGAGTTGTCTCAGAAGGATAGTTTCTAAAATAGTCAGTGTTGGGGAAATCTTTATTGAGAGTTGGCATTGATGTTGACATAGTGTCTATTGGAGAACAGCATTTTATTCCCAAATGTAGATAACATTGAGAGTCACAGAATGTCTCGTGTTTTTTTTTTTCCTTTTTTAAAACATTGAATCCACCAGAAAGTTCCTTCCATTTCAGATTTAAGTAGAATGTTCTGCCTTCTTTTGGAAAATGGTTATATTTGCTGATAATTAATTTTGATATAACTGCAAACTTTGCTGATTTTATTGTCTTCGAGCAGTTTGTAATTGCTACAGTGGGCCCCTTTTTTAGGTAATTTTCTTTTTCTATTTTATAAGCTCCTTCTGGGCTTTTAAACCACATGGTAGCTAACAATCATCAAAGGATGATCAGGTCATTGTGTAACTGCCAACAACTGTCTTCTGGATTCTTGGGGACAGCAGCTAGGACTGTTAGGGCACGGTTCTGGATCCCCCACCGCAAACAAGGACCACACAGGAATGCAGTTAGCAAGCGGATAGTTTATGAAGCTGGCTAGCCAGGGTCGTGCATACGCACACAGCAACACTCAGGTCCCGTGTGCGAGGCAAGGCCCAACCCAGGGTGCAGGGGTTACTTACATAGGCCCATGTCAGCCGTTACGGGGGAAAGCGTTACGGAGAATTGGCATTCCCTAGACAATAAGTTCATAATTCGACAAGCCTCTCCCTCCAATCCCATTAGGCCCATCTGCTTGTCCAGCCTATAGATTTCCAGGTCACAATTGCGTAAGCGCCTGCATGGGTCCCAGGGCTGAGCCCGGGCCGGGAGGCTATCTGTCTAGATTATACCTTTATGTGGTCGTAGCTCAGGAGCCTGCACATTCCTCTTGGAGCAAGCAGATAGCAGAGGCCTGAGTGGAAAATATACGGTTTTCATTGTCTTTAGCCCCATCCAGGGCAGTCCTGCCCTAACAGGACTACTATAGCGACCCCCGCCCCCCAGCTGCTTGTTTATGGTTCTGACTAGTTTTGGTTCTTCAGGTTCCAACAGCAGCCTTATGTTCAGTATAGCAACCCCAGCAACTCTTGGCAACTCAGGACTGGTGCTTTTCCTGCCGCCCCTCCCCCCCACTTAGCTATCTCCATTGTCAGATTGGGCACTCCCTGTGTAAATGAGGGAAGTGGTTACTCCCACTGTAAATGCTGTCTAATTGGTCACTCCCTGTGTAACAAACTCCAGTGGACTACAAAATGAACAATCAGATTGCTAACTAAAGAACTATCAAATTACCTAGATAATATGACAAATCAGATTGTGTGGATAATGACCAGTCAGATAGGACCTATAAGAACCATTCAATTGGTGTATATATATATATATATATATATATATGTATATATATATATCACGAATCACACGAATCACGAAATCCCGTTAATCGACGATTTCTCAAGTGGGCTCAGTAACCTCTCCATTCGTCCTATCCCTGAGATTTTAGAAGCCTCTCTCCACTCTGCCTTCCCAACGATGCTGCATTGGAGGCTCTTTCAGGGTCAGGGGAATGAGATGCAGCTTGTTACTGGCTTTAGCATATGGATAAACTATGGGAAGCTTGCAAGGCTCTCCCATGTGGGCAGGAAACTCTCAGTAGCTTGCTAGTTTCTCCCAGAGGGAGAAGTAGGTTATAAGATACCGATTCTGGGAGCTTGCTTTTAAGTCTCTGGGTGTTGGCCATTGATGGGATTACACATATACCTGTGTTCCTCTGCCGGTACCTTCATGCGTGAGGCTTGTCCAAACGTGTGGAGAGGGGCCTTGAGCATGGCTGTGGCTAGATTCTGGTGGTCTTTGGCCGCTGGGAGCTCTTCTTGGGGCAGGGAGGGAAGCTGGAGCCCACCCCTCCGAGGGGCCCCGGGGAAAACAGCCAGTCGTGCGGGCAAGAGATTCTCTGCATCGCTCTCTTCTGGGAGCTTGCTTTTAAGTCTCTGGATGTTGGCTGTTAGTGGGATCACACACACACACACACACACACACACACTATATATATATATATATATATATATATATATGTATATATATAGGTACCAGCCTTCCTCAACTGGACTGTTAATCATTTTTTCTCTAAGGCCTCTTAGGATTTTCTAATTCAACCACCTTCTGACTGTGTTTTTTTCTGCAGTATTTTCTTAATCTAGAGTTTTGTCCATTCTAATATTTAGACCTTTTTAAACACAAAACTCCCCACTTATGAAGAACAGTTCATCATTTGGTGAAATTGCCTAATAGCAACCCTTCTGTTATTGCCAAACACTGTTTCCTTGTAGCCTTACCTGTCTGTTCCAGTTCTAGTCTTTGCTTCTCATTAGGGGGTGCTTAGAGGGGGGCTGTGCTGGGTTTACATAGGCCACCCCATCAGTGCTCACCCCATGGTTATCCTGTGATGTTTGGGGGCCTTCAGGGCTGTACATGGTGTGGCACTGGGGGTTAGCCACATGCAGGCATAGGCCTTACTTCTATGCTCTCTCTGTCTCTGTCTCTCTGTCTCTGTCTGTCTTTCTGTCTGTCTCTCTGTCTCTCTGTCTCTCTCTCTTTCTCTCTCTCCCCCTCCCCTCTGTATTTGGTCTTTGTGTTCTTAAGAAAGTAGTACAGTCCTTCTTCCCCAAGAATATTTCTTCAGCTATTTGGATAGCAGTGGCATAGCTCTGTTCTATAAACCCTGTCGGTTCTCAGTAATGTTGGTGTTAATCAATTTTCTACTTTCATGTATTTTTTCAGAGTTTATTTCAAGAAAAGTTACTAATAACAGATACCAAGAAAAGAAGATTTTATTGTAAACTTCACTTTCAGAGCAGGTGCTCAGAAGGAATGTGGGAGTACTTAATGACCAACTTGATTATACTTCATGTCCTAGGTCATTACAAATGTTGTGTATTAGAGAATACAGTGTTTGTTAAGGCACTGCCATTTGCTTGTTTATCACTCATCATTTAGTTTGGACTCGACTTACGTTGCAAATTGTGAAAAGGGAAAGAAGAGACATAAAAGATGCTAGCCAGATAAATGCTTATTTAACTTATTAAGAAAAGGAGTACTGAGGGCTGGAGCAATAGTACAACGGGTAGGGCGTTTGCCTTGCATGCGGCCGACCCGGGTTCGATTCCCAGCATCCCATATGGTCCCCTGCGCAGCACCAGGGGTAATTCCTGAGTGCAGAGCCAGAGTAACCCCTGTGCATTACCAGGTGTGACCTAAAAAGCAAAAAGAAAAAAAAATTAAAAAGAAAAGGAGTACTGTCACTTCACTGCATATCAGGACGTAAAGAAGAGGATTTGTTCTGATTCCCACTGGACTGGCATTTTCTGGTTTGACTGGGGTGGGACTTACTGACAGGAATTTTTCTGGATGCTCATTTATTTTTTATTAGATTTTGAGAGATAAAATATTACTTATTCATTTTCTAATTAGATTTATGTCCTTTAAAAAAAATGAATTGAAACAGTAGTCTTGATTTTCCCAAATGCTTGGTGGGGTTCGGGAGACAGACCCTCTCCTTTTTTCAAGAGGATGAAGGCAACTTTGTTTTCCAGGTCCAGCCAACCTGCTGTCTTGTTCCAAAGAGTGAGGTGAATTAAATCTTAAATTTGGAAACCTCTCGAAGTAAGTTATAAAGTACTTGGCCCTTTGTTTTTTTTTTTTTTTAAGAAATATTTTATTGAACCACCGTGAAAAAAAGAAAAAAAATACAAAGCTTTCAGGTTTAAGTCACAGTCAAATACTGATTAAACCACCATCCCTTCACCAGTGCACCCGTTCCACCACCAAGAACCCCAATACACCCCCCTCCCACCCCACCCCCCATCTAAGTAGCTAATGATATCCCCATTATTCTCTCTATATATTGAGTACATTCCATATTTCCATACAGAACTTACTATTATTGATTGGAAATTTTCCCCAACAATCAGGCCTGCTGAATAGGCATCATCTAATAATTTCTCTTCATTGCTAAGAGTGAAGACTTTGAGTTTTGGGTTTCTAATATTTTAGCTCAGTTCACAGTCAAAATGCATGGCTGCAAGAATCCGCTCTGGTGCCAAAATGGGTTAGGAGACCTCGGGATCACAGTCAATAGGCGCGGAGGGTCTGCTTCTCGTGCCGCGGCTCCGGTTCATCCAGTACTTGGCCCTTTGAAATGGAATATTGCACTATTCCATGAATAATCTTTGACTGTGATGATTGCTTTTCTCAAGTTCCTAAATCAAGGAAATAAATGATGTAGACTTGATTTCCTGTTACTTGACTATTATAACTATTTCTAGTCACCACCACACAAGAAAAATTTAAAAATTAAAAATTGGGGGCTGCGGTGATAATACAGTGGGAAAGGCACTTGCCATGTACTCAGCTGACCCTGGTTCAGTCTCTGGCATCCCATATGGTCCCCTCTGCACCAACAGGATTTATTCCTTAGTGCAGAGCCAGGACGTAGCCCTGAGCACAGCTGAGTGTAGCCCAACAACAGCAGCAACAACAAAAGGGAAGAGGGGAAGGAGGAGGAGGAGGAGGAGGAGAGGAGGAAAGAGGAAGAAAGAGGAGAAGGAAGAGGAGGAGGAAGAAGAAGAAATAATATTAATAATAATTAAGGTTTGGAGAGGTTGGGGGTGAGATGCATGTTGTGTTGTATGCATGTTGTGTTGTATGTATTGTATGTACCCCACCCTGGTTCATCCTAGCACCTTGCCTACTAGGCAGGCCTCCAAGGCTTTACTTGGCGATTCTCAGAAAGTCATGTGGTACTAGGATGTACCAGGATGGGGTACATACAATGAATGCATCTTAACCTCCAGTCTCTCCAGCCCTTCAGTTTTCATTTTTAAACCTTTCAGTTCCTCCTTACCCTTCCTAATGGTTCCTAGCACTGCACGATTCAGGCAGCACTGCATCTTATGGATCCAGTATTGACCCCCAGGCTCCTTGCGCTCTCTTTAGAAAGTCCCCTCCCCCAAAAAATAAATAAATGTGGAAATAATTTTTTAAGCACCCTATGGATCTCAAAGGCAAATAAGCAGCTTTTTAGTGACCTTCTGTCTGATTGTACACTATGATGTATTGCAAATGAGATGATTAGAAATTGGAGAATAATTATTGGTGACAATAATGAGAATCTTGTTAAATGGATTTAGATTTAATATAGTTATAGTCTCCAACTGGTCTGGGAGGTTCGGGCGGGGGAGGGGGCAGATCCTGAAGGTTAACAAGCAGGATCTCCAAGCACAGCCTTAGGATTAATTGCATATGATGACCCTTTACTGAAATGTTCTGAATTCCCATTATTTTTCTCCAACAGATGATAGATGGCTAAGATGTTATTGATGGGCCTGCCATATTGGCTAAGCTTGGCCCTTGAGAAAAATAGCCTTTTGATAGAATCAAGTCGACTTGGTGAACTACCAGCTATTTTAGATGAGGCAGATCCCAAGTTTTCTCCCAGCTGCCTGCTCGGGAGTGCTTATAAAGCCATCCATCTTCCCCTCTCTCCTTTCTCACCCCCGCCTTTCCCTCCCTCCGTTATTTATTCCATTCTGAATGTCCAGCACAGATATCAGACAATTCCCTGTGCTCATGGAGTTTACAATCCAAGGCTTTTTGGAAGAGTCAAAAAATACTAGTACTGAGTAGTCAGTGATTTAGAATGGAACACACGTATTCCCCCATTCTGTTTGCTTCAATGAAAGATTCGGTCACCTGAGAGATGCACTCAGTTTAGGGAGCTTTCATGATTTCAGGGAAAGTGCCGCAAATGGTAGGGGTCTGCGGTGAGAGTCAGCATTCCACTCTAGTCTCTTAGAGGCCTTCGGTTTCAGAGGCCCTCTGGATCATCGTTACGAAGGGAATCTAGTTGTTTAAATGGGACATGAGATTTTGTTTTCTCTTGTTTCAGATTTTACTTAAGACATGAGCTACACTTAAAGGAAGAGCAGCAGGTTTCACATAGCAATGACCAGAATTATTCTTCGGTCACTTACCTTGTGTACAACAATATTTCAGGAGCTTCAGTGTGACTTGGAAACATGCTTTGCTGGTTTTCGTCATAGTGATAGGGTATAGGCACATGAGTTTGCCCTGTTAACCATTAGTGAGGGTCCAGTGATACCAAGTGCATTTGCACTCTGGGACAGCCATCACTACTCCTCCATCAGACCTATCAGAACTCTTTCTTCTCCCCAAGCTGAATTCTGCTTACAAAACAATAGCATCCCATCGCACCCCCCACCCCCCAACTTTGTTTTGCTGTTGATTTGTTTTTGTTTCATACAGGGAAACCAGTGAATATCTTTTATTCTCGGACTCTAAGTAGATACTAACTAAAGATATTTTAAGACTGTGATATGATGCATTACATTTTAAGAACTACACGCTGGAGCGATAGCACAGCAGGTAGGGCATTGTCTTGCACGCAGCCGACCCGGGTTTGATTCCCAGCATCCCATATGGTCCCCTGAGCACCGCCAGGGGTAATTCCTAAGTGCAGAGCCAGGAGTAACCCCTGTGCATCACTGGGTGTGGCCCAAAAAGCAAATAAATAAATAAATAAATAAATAAATAAAAGAACTACACAATTTGCAGAACAGCAAAGGAAGCAGAGGAAGACAACAAGACAAAGTCACTTGTTTGCCAAGAAAACATTTGCTGGTAAGGTAGAGGAGCATGGAATTTAACAGGAGGAGAGCTCAGTTCGAATCTCGCCTCCAGCACTTAGACCAGAGAGTAGCTTAACTTAACTCCCCGGCTCCTCAGTTGCCTGGCTATGGAGTGGGCATAATAACTCTTGTTTTGCTTCCCTCACTGTGGGTTGGGAAAAAACAAGGGGGTATATGTCCAAGTATTCTTAAAGTCAACTCACATTTCAAATATCAATTATTTTTATCATGCCCTCGCCCTGCCTGGTTTCCTCTTAGTGATTTTTTTTCTCAAAGTGTTAACTTGTTGCATTTTTTTGTCTTGATATTTGACAAAATTGTGTCATTTTTTAAATCCCTAAGCCAATTTTTACTTATTAACTCACTGGAACCTACTCTTCAGCTTGGGGAATGCCTCCATTCTCCATGAATACCCCGTAGTGGTCTGTTGAGACTGTGGCCTACACTTGTTATTTCTTATGACCCCACACAATGAAACGAACTTGATGTCCTTTGATTAGGTAGAGGGCATTGCTGTTTATTTGCTTTCTCTTCTGAATGTGGGCTCTTTGATTGGAAATCTGTTCATGTGGATTTAACTTAAAATGCAAATTGTAGGGCCAGAGAAATTATATAGAGAGTATGGCTCTTTGTGGCACGTAACTAACCCAGGTTTGATCCCCAGCACCTTGGTCCTTTGAGTACTGCAGGGTGAGGCCCAGAAACATAACAAAACAGATACTAATTAAAAAAAAAATAGTAAATTGAAAATTGTAATTCATGTACAGTCTAAGAAAGTTATTTCTGTAAAAGGATTTTCTTTGAATTGAATCACCATGAGATACACAGCTACAGTGTTGGTCATGATTGGGTTTCAGTCATACAGTGTTCCAACACCCACCCCTTCACCAGTGTACGTTTCCCACCATCAGTGTTCCCAGTTTCCCTCCCACCCCCCACGGCCCACTGCCTCTATGATAGACATACCCCTCTTCTCTCTTTCCTTTGGGGCATTATTGCTTGCAGTACAGGTACTGAAACGTTATCATGTATGTCCCTTTACCTCCTTTCAGCATCCAGTTCTTGTCCAGAGTGATCATTCCCAGCTGTCATTGTCATGGTAATTCCTTCTCTAGAAAAGGCTATTTTTCTTTCTTTTTTCACCAAATAGGTCCTTTACCCCAGTTTTTTTTTTTTATTGTGCCCAATGACAGAGGAATATGATATTTAAACAAAATTCTTCGAGTCAAAAAGAGTGCCGAAGTTAACAACTTTTTAAAAGGGCTATTTTACCAGCTCCACAATTGACATTCTGTCATGGCTCAGACTTTATTTCATTTCTGCTTAACTCAATATATGGATTTTTATACGAACCATTTACCAAGCAGCAGACAATAGCGCCTTGGGCCGGGAAAGTTTGTACAGGTGGGCTGTGTGTGCCCCACAGGAGAGAGACACTGGGCCATGGGGCCAGCAGCCATCAGCAGCCCTCAGTGAGAGTCGGTGATGGTGTTGGTGACATTTAAGAGCTCAAGTTATTGATGGGAACATCTCAAGTGCTAGAGAGAATTTTAAATGCTGCCCGTGTAGTCATCATCATATTAGGCAGGGAGATGGCAGGGGGGCCTAATTGGTTTTCCATTTTATTTAAATGGGGTCTGGCAGGTTGTAACTTAGGATTTTTGAAGGGTATTTATCTCATGATAAATCTTCACTTTTTAAGTAAAACCCTGGGCCTAGGGTTGCAGCTTTCAGTGATCTGATTGTGTTGTATCCCATTTATTGGGGGGGGGAGTGTTTTCGTTTTAATTTCCTGTTGGTTGTAGCTTCTCTATGCAAGTTTTAGGGATCTCAAGAAACCTTAAGTTGTGATGCATGTTTTTTTATTTTTGCCAGGAGTATTTCCTGAGTTCCAAGCCAAGAGTCACCTTTGAGCATTATAGTCTAAAATCCAAAAAAAAAAAAAAGAAACAACCTAAAAACTACAAATAGAGGACTGAAGAGATACTGCAGGGTTAAGGCACTTGCCTTGCATACAGCTGACTTGGGTTTGATCTCCAGAACTGCATATAATCCGCGCCCAAGCCCCACCGGGAGTGATCCTTGATCACAGTGCCACGAGTGAGTCCTGAGTATTGATGGGTACGGCACAGAAAAACTTTAAAAAACTAATAAAATTAACAACTAAAAACTGTAAATATTTGGGCACCATCCTAAAAATGACTTGCTTTCTGATAACTCTCCCATTGATTTTTTTTTTGCTTTTTGGGTCACACCCAGCAATGCTCAGGGGTTACTCCTGGCTCTGCACTCAGGAATTACTCCTGGCAGTGCTTGGAGGGCCATATGGGATGCCGGGGATCGAACCCGGGTCGGCCGCGTGCAAGGCAAACACCCTCCCCGCTGTGCTATCTCTCCGGCCACTCCCATTGATTTTTTTTTTTAAATCTTTTCAGAAGATTCTGATGTGCTGCCGGCATTAAGAACCAGTCGTCCTAAAGATCCTAATAATAACCACCTCACTGTGAAATGCCACTCATTTCTCCCCAGTATTTTCCCTCTGGCCTTATTTGTTCTTTGAAAGTGAGTGAAAACCTGGTCCTAATGCTTACAGACATTCGTCACGGGGTCAGTGTGCCATGTCTGCGCCTTGCTTTTCTGCCTGTTCGCCTCTTCTGCCCTGTCCTTGCCATCTCCTTATTGTCCTGGCATGTCGCCCTGACGAGCTCCCACCCCTCCTTCACACACACTCAGATGTGGTCATCGCACGCTTGGCCACAGTGCCGGGCAAGGGTGCCCTCTCTAGTTGGGGTGCTTGCATGCGTGATGCCAGGGCTTTTTTAGTGCGTGAAGCTTAACACGCAGTCGGGCTGTAGTGTGCTTGTCTGGGTGGCAGTGGTGCCCACACGTGCCAGCGGGATTTATAGTCCCAGCATTGGGGCTCAGCTATCTCTCTTTTTTTTTTTTTAATTTTTTTATTAGTGAATCTGGAGCCATAGCACAGCGGCTAGGGCGTTTGCCTTACATGCAGCCGACCCAAGTTCGATTCCTCCTTCCCTCTCAGAGAGCCCAGGCAAGCTACCGAGAGTATACTGCCTGCACGGCAGAACTTGACAAGTTCCCCATGGCATATTCGATATGCCAAAAACAGTAACAACAAGTCTCACAATGGAGATGTTACTGGTGCCCGCCCGAGCGCGAATTGATGAACAACAGGACAACAGTGCCACAGTGCTATTAGTGAATCACCGTGAGGTATAGTTTCAGATATCTCTTTATTACGGTACTTGCCAGGGCCCAGTCACGTTAGTTGTGGGCTCACACACGCTAGCTGCAGGGCGCTGTTGTGGCGCTGGGGACCCCAGATGGCACTTGGCTCTTCCCTGGCTTCAGGCTTGCAAGGTGGGTGTTGCTAGCTGATGAGCTGACTGCCTTCTGATGTCATTTTCACCTTCTATCTCTCCTATTCTTTTGGCCCAGACTGTTAACCTAGGTCAGTCTTTTTTGGTCTGCATCATCTAAATGTAGACACCAGTGATCAGGTTTTCTTGGCTCTAACCCCCCACTTACATAGTAATGCCCTTCTTCTCTCCCTGAACCCAGAATACTTTGCCGATACTGTTAGCAATCAGATCCAAAGAACTGATCATCTTGCTGGAATTGGGCTTTTTTGTTCTTCCCCGTGTCTATCTTTTCAGCTGGCTATGTCATAAGCATCATATTTATCCTCAATTTTGGTCTTTTTTTTTTTGACACTACCAGTTATTATCTAAATACTCTAGATTCCATCCTAGGAATTGCTCTTTACTTTGCTATTTTTCAATATTTCCACATCATTAATCTTATTCTGGTGGCAGATGAACAATTACAATAGCCTACTTGCTGGTCTTTACAGTGTCTTACACAGTGCTGTTATATTAATTTTCAGGCATAGTTCCAATCTTTTGCTATTCTTTAAAATCTTCTGTGACAGCTTATTGAGCATAATTGAATACAAACAATTTTCATGAAATCCTATCAGACACTTAATAATAGTTCCCTCCCGACTGGCAGTTCCTTCCCCCATCCCGAGCCCCTTCCCGGAGACTGTTTACTTTGTCTAAGCTGAGCTGTTTTTTATTCTTTTAGCCTTAAATTTGTTCCCTAACATTCATTTTAATGTGTAAACATTCCTGTTGCCATAGGAAGCTTCTTGTTACTTTTTTAATCCCTTAGAAAGGAAGATTCTTGCCATGAAAGTTTGGAGCTGTTTGGATCCTTCTTAGGTTATTTGACTTCCTTCGGAAGTGTATGCGTGAGAAGCTGATGATTTCCGGCTCTATGGATATCGGTCACTTCTTCAGAGTTTGTTTGTGCCGTGGAAGATGGTTGTGACCAATGGGACACCCTGGCACTTTTGTGTTACAGGTAGCGCTGGGACTATTATAAGTGAAGACTTCTTAGAGGTTTTTTCCTGATTTTTGTTAGAGAGTGCTGAGAACAGTCTGTTTCTGTAAGTTGGAATCTTATCTTCCTTCCCAGCTGTGTCCTCTTTTATGAAATAATACCATTTGGTCTTGGAGTTCAGTACCAAGCTGAGTATTCTAGAACGTTGGGCCAGTCGACTTGTAGATTATCTTCACAAACTTTCTGGACTTGCCTGTCAGTTACTAAAACCCAGCCATCCATCCAGCTCTCTGAGAAAAATGGATATTTCTCAGCAGTAGCAAAAGGCAGTGCCAGTCAGATATGTTCGTGTCTCTGTTCTCATGCTGGTAGACAGATGAAAGCTAGAAAAATTAAATGTTCAGCATCATTAAACCTGTGTGGTTTTGCGTTGCTGCGAAATGCTAGATGCGGTATGAGATTTTCAAAGCCAAGGATAATCTCTAAGCAGAATAAAGAATTATCCCCCTATCTCGGTGCGGTGGATGAAGGAATGACCCTTCTGCCACAAGGCCCCCTTTAAAGATGAGCTCACAGGGCCTGTGTGTCTGCAGCAGCTCAGCTATTCCGGTCCTAGGGACCTGCTCTGCATGGATAATCTAGACAGACTTTTGGTGATCGGGAACCATCCCGTTCTTAAAGCGAGACTTCAGATCTTTTTACAAATGAGCCGTTACGAGTGCTTGTCTCAACTCTTCGTGTTTTCTCCTTGGAAGCTGATGCCTGGGGTCCTTCCCACAGCATCCCTGAAGATGTCAGTGGCATCAGGTTCCCTGCCCAGCTCCAAGTTTCCCTGTTACTTCCATGGCATTGGAATCATTGCCCAGAAACTGAGATGGGGATCAGGGGGGTAAGGAGGTGGGGGTGTCAAAGAGAGAGCGGTAGAGAGACTCAGACCAGTTTTCTTCTCTGGATGTGGACAGTCTCACTGTGGAAGACAGTTGGTTCAGATGGAAACTGAAATTGAACCTGAGACCACAAAGTGTAGTCCAAGCTGGATGGCATCACATTGATCGTGCAGTCGTGCGGGTGATCGAAGGCCCTAGCCTTTCCGGGCGACTCACCATCATCTGACATTAAACAGGGAGGAGGAAGACATGTGAAGGGCCCACTTTCAGTTTCATGGCATCAACCTGCCCTGGCTTCCTCACGGTAAACAAGCTTTTAAATATTTATTGCTCCACTGAGCACGACCAGGTCTGGCCAAAAAAACAAACAACAGCCAAAAAAAAAAAAAAAGATTTTTAAGGAGTTGGAGAGATAGTATTGTGGGCAAGGCTCTGGAAGGCAAGAGGTGACTGACTCTGATTCCCTCTCAGGCACCCAGAGGGTCTCCTGAGCACTACCAGGAGTGATCGCTGAGCCCAGAGCTGAGTCAGCCAAGTGTGGTCAAATCCCTACCATGAAATCACAAACCCCCCACCACACACACACACACACACACACACACACACACACACACACCACCACCACCACCACCACCACCACCACCACCACCACTTTGCCATCTTTATTACTGTGTTACTTGTTGGAGTAACAATAACATCTAGAGCACATTCTGTACATGTGTGTTTGATCCTTAGCACTGCCCAAGACAAAGCAAAATAAAGCACAAAAGCAACAACTCAACAACAGTAAGATCTGCACATCTACCATCGCGTAGAACATTTGGGGCACGTCTCCGTGAAATGACCTTTAACCTTCGTGTTAGGTTCCTTTTGTTAATCAGTTTGGTGTATGAGTTTGTATGCTATTGTCATACATGACTGTATTTATTTTCAGTCTGACATCATCTGAGTGAAAAAAACAGCTGAGGGGTTTGACGATAGTATAGTGGTTAGGACACCTGCCTAACATGTACCCAACCAAGGGTGAATTCCTGGTACTACCATGCCGTCCCCTGAGCATCTCTGGGTGCAGCAGTGGAGGACCCCAACACTGATGGGGTGACTGGGTATCCCTGGCATTGTAGGGCCCAAGCTGCCTTGTATCATCTGGCTCCTGTGCTGGCTGAACCAGGCTTGCTGCGAATCACTGGTGGGGTCCTCAGACCTTGGAGCACCACGAGGGAATCTCCAAACATCATCTCCCCATTCCCCAGAGGGGAAAAAAAAATACCGAGGATTGAAATGATTCAAGTTTAATCAAGACTCCGCTGCCTGCGAAGTTCTGTCTATAGTTCGGAGACTGCAGTAGTATGGGGGATAAGGAGCCCCCCAGGGGTCTCCCACCATATACCTTTCACCA
Source organism: Sorex araneus (assembly GCF_027595985.1). Lineage (NCBI taxonomy): Eukaryota > Metazoa > Chordata > Mammalia > Eulipotyphla > Soricidae > Sorex > Sorex araneus. The sequence continues at coordinate 431,927,426 of NC_073302.1, forward strand.
GTTTAGAGGGTGCCAACAAGAATGGGTGGCAGCTGGCATCGAGAGACTGATACTCAATGGCACCTATCTACCCAGGTCAAGTGAGCCTGAAGATATTACGCACAGACAGAAATTGAGGGAGACAGGGTTGGGGGAGAGACCTCCCCTTAGTGTAACAAGTTTTGACACTGGATTTATTTTTCTTTCTTTTTTTTTTTGCTTTTTGGGTCATACCTGGCGATGCTCAGGGGTTACTCCTGGCTCTCCACTCAGGAATCACTCCTGGCGGTGCTCAGGGGACCATATGGGATGCTGGGATTTGAACCCAGGTCGGCCGCGTGCAAGGCAAACGGCCTACCCGCTGTGCTATCGCTCCAGCCCCCATGGATTTATTTTTCTAATTGTCCGATCTCAGCAGCTATATTATCCATCCCTGGTTATGCTTTACATTACACTAGAGAATTTGTAGGGGCCATGTATGGTAGGGCAAACCCCATGGTTGGTGTGGCCATACGCATGGTCTCTGGTACCTAGGGGAGTCTTAGAACGCATCCCTGCAGATGCGAGAGGGTAGCACTGTGTCTGCAGCTCACGCTGCATTATCTTGAAGTGCCCCAATGAAGCTTACATTCGGTGGTGAGTGTGAAGTGATCGATCATTCCTCTAGAGTTTGTTTACTAAGTAGGGATAAAGGCTTGAGATAAGGAAAAGGCATTTCACATTGAGTGTGTAGAGCAATATTCCCAAACTTTTTGTGTACGTGTTTTGCTAAGGATCAACGTTGTGGCACCAGTAAACGATATCCCCAGCCCTGTTTCTAAACTTTTTATATCAGTTTCATTAACTGTAGCAGGGCAGTTAATTTGGCTGTGGGTAGAAAGTCAGGAGTTGGGGAAGTGCCACTTCCACCTACCACTTTTCTGTTAAATGGTCCTAGAAAAGTCTTCTTATCTCTAGACTTGGTTCCCTTGTCAGTACGAGGAGATGATCACAGAGTTTCCCCAGTAGAATTTGCTGGAATATTACAGCAGGACTCATAAAACAGGCTTATACTTTCAGTGAAATTTTATTATTGAACTTATACATAAATGTCAGCTGTAATTATTATTAGAAGACTCCTATTATTATGCATTTTTTTGCACAGTAGATGACATGCTACTCCTTCTTTATGCAGAAATTTATATATTTTTACATAAAAACTATGCAATTTTCACCCAGCCCCGGAAGCTGACCTCCACTACCCAACTACCGCCACGCTCCAGGCCACTTTCCACATGCTCGGACTGAGCTTCACACATGAGTGAACATATTCCTGGACACGGCATCATAGAGGAAAATAAATATAGATGCCCCTCAGAGAGCCTGGCAAGTACCGAGAGTATCCTGCCCACAGAGCAGAGCCTGGCAAGTTCCCTGTGGCATATTCGATATGCCAAAAACAGTAATAATAACAGGTCTCATTCCCCTGACCTTGAAAGAGCCTCCAATCATTGGGAAAGACGAGTAAGGAGAGGCTGTTGAAATCTCAGGGCTGGGACAAATGGAGATGTTACTGGCGCCCACTCAAGTAAATCAATGAACAATGGGATGACAGTGATACAATGATTTTCTCTAATGTGTTAAAAATTAAATATTGCAACATCAGTTTCCTAGTATAACTGAAGAATAAGGACTTTTGCAGGCAAAATTTTGGAGATAATTGGGGGTTAGCTTTTAATGATGAAAAGTAGTTTTGAACATTTTCCAATCAAAATCTTTCTCAGATATGTAATAATCTCTCTGGCCTTCTTTGGGCTTTAACGAACCATTTCTTAATGATTCACATATCTGTCAATTACTGAATTGAGAGAACTTGAGAAAACTACTCTAGTCATTTCTGAATAAAGATCTTTGTGGATAATATGCTTTGGAATAATATTACAAAAAATTAGTTGCGCTCTTAAATACTGTTCAATTATAAAAAGCAGAAGTCTATATGGGGATGTGTGCATAAAATATAAAAATATGCATATAGTAAAGAATTCAGTAGAAATTATTGTGAATTTGATAAACGATAGTAGAATGTCTAACATGTCTAACAAAAGAAAGTATTAAGGAATTTATCACAGGGATTTGACCTTATCCAAATGTGGCCTCTGGTTAAACAGTATTTTCACAGCATCTCTGAGAAAGTCTATTAAAGGCCTTTGGGAGCATTTTTTTTTCTTTTTCTGATTAAAAGACAATGCAAAGAAATAGGCCCATTTTTTTTCTGTCAGCAGTGTCGATTGTATGTTACCTAGAACTTTCACAACCATTTTGCACTCAAGAAGGGACCAGCCTCTAATGATAAAAGAGTAGAAAAATGAGAAGTCTCCAAGTTTTGATTGCTAGTATAGTGCCCTAACTGTGGGGTTCTTTGGAACTCATGCCTTTGGAATTCATGGGGCAAATGGAATTCACGGGGCACATTGTCCTTGTGGTTTAATCTCGCAGATCTGGTGATCGGGCTTTTCAGAATTAATGCAAGAACTTCCTCATCCCCTCGCAGATAGATAACCTTGGTCAAAGCCGTTGCATGCCTCGTAAATGGGGGAGTTTCAAGTTCAGTCCTGCTCACCTGTAGATCCAAGGCTCTCCCCAGTGCTCCCCATGCAGGGTGGTACCCAAATGCTCCACTTCAAGTGCTGTCTGCATGCTTTCATCACTGCCCACCCACTCTTGGTCTCTGCATCGCCTCACTTTCAGCTGGGTCTCTCCCACCCTGGTCTTTGCAACCTGGTCATCCCAGACCGGTGCCGCTGTGTCACTCCCCACTTGGAGTCTGAGCTGCCAGGACGTGCCAGCTGCCCGCCCCCACCCCCAAACCATGCTCCCTGCTCCAGTCCTCCTGCATTACTGAACATTATCTCAAAGATGTTTTAGTGATACGGCATTAGTATTGCAGTAAGAGAAAATGAGGGACCATACATACGGCTTGGGTGGTAAAGACCGCATGTCTTACATTGTGATTTAATTCAGGATTAAGTCGGGTGGGGGGGCATAAAAATAAATCAATGAATGGATGGTAGTGCTAGCCTTTGAAAAGAGAAAAGTCTGTCTCCTCCATTTTTTTGATTAATTGAACTATTTGTTTTCCTGTAACAATTATTGTTCCTGCCACTCAGTATCATAATTGAGTATGTCTCTCCTGAGGATGGTGCGCTTTGGAGAAAGATTAGGTGATAAATGCCTTTGGAATCCACCGTCTGGAAAATAGTAGGCAACTCCAAATCCTGTCTTGAAACCTGATTAAGGGTCCTCACCCAGTTATGTGCGTTTCTCAGTATCATTCTTGGGAACTAACTCATTAAAAGTCTCAAATGTGTTTTCCACTTTCATTTCTGAACCTTGTTGTTACCTAAGCTAGTATTTTAAGAAAGCGTGTTTGACACTCATATTGATCGATAAATATCTTCGAGACTCTCTGGTGTCATTGAGTACTCTTCTACACATGTCGCTGAAGTTTTGGCTCTCGGTACCTCCCAATAAACCATTTGCCATTTGCGTGATTGAATTGATGACGTATTTATGCTGGTGATGAGGTGACTCCCAGGATGTCCTCAGGGACTGAGGCGCTCCCTTAATAGTAATATATTTGCTCTTTTCTCAGCTCTCTTCCAAGTCCAGATGGTTGTGTGCTTTTGCTTTCGCTAAGAAATTAGAAGGACTAAACTTAAAGTACTTCTGTTCAGAGCACCTGGGGACAATGACCTTTGACCTGTCGATTCTTTTATCCACTTCCTTTGTCCCTTGGCTTCTACTTTCTTCCATGTTTCATGGGTTTTGTAGCAGTGGATGAGGTTTTATGACTATTGACGGTCCTGCAGGAGGTGTCTTTCCTGCTGGAGTATAGACTATGATTTGTGATCGTGACATGTTTGAGAATTCTCTTCTTTACTCTGCTTACTTTCACCCTTTCTAACTGCTCCCACTTGGTTTTCTCTTAGAATTGCTTCACGGAGTAAACTAAAATAGAGTATATCACAGTAGCCTTGCTAACCAGGGTTTTTCTGGCTTCTCATAAATGAATTTTCATACAATTTTACTAAATTGAATTTGCTTCTAAGGAATCAACCTTGATATCAGTTAAGTCTTTCAACCTCTAACATATTTTAATGTTTTTTTGTTTGTTTTTTTTTTTCTTTTTGGGTCACACCTGGCGATGCACAAGGGTCACTCCTGGCTCTGCACTCAGGAATTACCCCTGGTGGTGCTCAGGGGACCATATGGGATGCTGGGAATTGAACCCGGGTCGGCCGCGTGCAAGGCAAACGCCCTACCCGCTGTGCTATCACTCCAGCCCCTATTTTAATGTATTTTTTAAAAAAAAAAATTCAATGTCTCAGAAATTTAAGTTTGAATAAAATACTTGAGAAATCATTGTGTTCTAATCATATAAATATGATCATTTAAAATTTCAATATGAGGTTTACATTTAAACCAATTTTTTAATTCATTTTTTATTAAAAACACGGCAATCTTAAAAGTTGTTCATGAAAAGGTTGTTTCAAGCCTTTCGTGTTCCAACACCACCAGTGTGACCTTCCCTCCATGGACACCCACTTTCATACAGTAAGAAAACTTTCTAACAAAGGAATTCAGAGCTCATCACAGCATTTTTCCTTTTCATTCATAATTTAATAATTTTAATTAAAATTAAAATTCAGGCTATGGCTGGGGTTTGAGTGCACTGGGTAGGACGCTAACCTGGCATGAGGCTTACCTGGGTCTGATCCCCAGCTCCACAGCTGTTTTTCTGAGCCCCATCTGGAGTGATCCTAAACACAGAGCCAAGAGCATCCTAAACACAGAGCCAGGAGCACGCTCCCCCCCCCCCCCCCGTGGACTCCCAGGGGTGGCCCCCAAACAAAATAGACAAGACCATTCAGGGAAATACATCCCATGTCACTGAGACGTTTTCACGTCAAAACTTTTCAACACAGCAGCATTTCACAGGGACACATACAGGTCAAGAGGCTGAAACATTCCCTCTGGGCTGCCTGGGGAACCTTGATGGATTCCTTGGCTGAAAGTAGGGGAAACGCTCTTTTATCTTCCAAAGAGGAACAAAGAGGGAGAAGGGGTTGTTTTCCTTTTTCCCAGCTGCCCCCTGGTGGCAAAGGCACAACAGACAACAAAGACTCTCCAGAAAGATTCTCTCTCTCGAAGCCAGTCTTGGAGCTGCCCGGTGATTCTTAAGAGGGTCCCTAGCCCCGCGCCTGGGCTGTCGTCTTCCGCCCGAGGGAGCAACCTATTGGGTCTCCTAATTACATCGTGCTTCCCAGCGGCATCTGCTCTTATCATAGTCGGACCAGGCTCCACCAGCTCCGTCAATACTTGTCTATTAACAAGAGACAATCGATAGAAAAATTAAAAAGGAAAGTCAAGGTAATTAGGCTAAAGCTGCTGCTTATGAGTTTTCAATAATTACTTTAGCTTCCCTCTTGTTTTCCCATCTCTAGAAAAATAGGGCCTTGATTGAAGGACCGGGTCGTGTTTGACTGAGGACATGTCAGAATCGCACAAAGCCAGGCAGGAAATAAAATTAAGCCGTATTTGTCTTCGCGCGGTAAAAGGGGCCCGGCGTGGTGGCAGGGGAAGAATAGGCGTTGATTTCAATGTGCCCATTAGCAGCTGCGCCTTTGTGGGTACCTGTTCCATGCCGTCGTCGTCGGTTTGGGCACCCCTGGCAGCTGCCCACTCAGAAGCACAGGGACGGCATGGGAAAGCGGAGCTTTCGGGCAAGAAGACGGCGCTCGGATTCTTCCCAGAATTAGGATATTTTAGGGAAAACTAGATGCGTTCCTCTGCAGAAGTCTGAAGTAACTCAGAGGCCATTTCTGGTCTAACCAGGGCCGTTGGTTGTTCTTCTATTGACAGGGACCTTGCCCATTTGTCAGGCCTCCCGGGCCAGCTCTCCTCCCAAGATGAGTGAGCTCGTTCAGCTGGGACTTTGAGTGGCTTTGACATGTTTGTGCCCAGATGCAGGAAGTTATAAACACATCAGAGTCCCAGAGCCGCCCCCTTTAGACTGTGGCGATGAGGGGGTGGGCGTGTCAGTCTCCTCCTGGAAGGAAAGTAGCCGAACCATCCCTAATTTCGAAGAGAGAAATGTAAGGAGGAAAGACGGGTTGGCGAGAGATATTTCATGTTTTATGCCCATTTACAATCTTCATTGGCACCGTTTCTGTCAGCTCCAAGCACTTTATAAACTTTACAACCAAATTATGTCCCGACGTCGTTTCATTTACTGCTGATATGTAGCTGTTAAGCATCTGCCAGGTACATATTTCCTAGAGGCAAAAAAAAAAAAAGAAAGGTAGAAAAGAATTAGATCTTGTTAAATATACAGAGAAAATATAGATGGGGGAAAGGATTAAGACTATAGTACACAGGCATTTATTGAGCACCTGCTATGGCAAAAGCCGAACAGAAGTTTTCCTAGGTATGTTAAACTTCTTTTTACCTCTGGGGGTGCCTTTCAAGGGCCTCCTGACACTAAGAATAGCACCAAACCCTAGAAGTACTATGTTTGCTTCTATACATAAAACACCAAAGACAAAGCTTGGTTTATAAAATTAGACCAAAAAAAAAAAAAACCACCACTGGCAATAGAGTAGAACAAATATAAGGAAGGAGTGAGATAAGTTAGGCGGATCTGGTCCCGGTCTATGAGAATATCTAACATCCTAAGTGTTTCCAGATTGGTCTTGGTATTGACGGCAGGAAGTCAAAGCAAAAGCCGAGCCAAGAGGGACCCAGGGACCAGCCAGAAGAGGGCGTAGTACCCTTTCAGCGCCCTGCCCCCCCTCCCCCCCACACACCTGTTGGTCAGTCATGAGTGATGCAGCAAGAGTGGAGTCCTACGTGGTCTCTTTGCGAAGCAGAAACGTTGGACTCTTCCATTGCTGTGTCTGGTGCTTCCCCTTGTTTGGGGATTAGCAGAAGGAAATGAACGGGGGTGGGGGGAGAGGGGGGCTTCGAAGAGATGCCTCCACTGGCTGAGCACTTGCCTGTATCCAGGAGGTCCAGAGCACTAATGAATGTGATCCAAAAAGCAAACAAACAAAAGCAAGAGGAAAGACTCTGGGGTCCCAGGGCATGTGGGGGAGTACGCGCTTTCCTCAGTGAATGCCAACCTAAGGACCAATCTGGTGGTGCTAGGAGAGCAGGAGGAGGCTGGGAGCACGTTGAAAACATTGAGTAAGATGGATATGCTAAGGGCCTGGGAATAGCATTGGGAGGTATGATCAGAGCTTTGGGGGAAACTCTTATTCCTTGTGCTTTTTCATACCCACATTCGTACATTATTGGCTGTTGATCCAGCCTGCCTTTTTTTTTTTTCCAGTATGTGATTAGGTTTTCAGAAGACTCTGTGTGCCCTTTGGATTAACTGAGGCTGAGGAATTGAAAGTAAAAGTACACACCCAAAGGCTGAATTCTTTGCTGTTTGCTGGTTTTTTTTTTGCCCCCTTGATGTTAATAGCTTTGATGGTTCTAACAGATGCTTCCGTGGCATAAACAGTGCCCAACAAATACTTGCTTTTTTACTTTGTAATGCTCTTCTAAATAAATGACCTCTTCTGAAGTATCTATGGTTAGAAACTAGCCAATGGCATAATTTCTTTGCCAAAAAAAAAGAGCTTTTTTTCCCCCTTTCTCATAGCTCATTTTATTTAGTTTTTCCAATATAACCCTTTTTATTTTATTTAACCTTCATGATTTTTTTCTGTATTTTTTGCTTCCATTGCTACTGCGTTTTGTGTGTATGTGTGTGTGTTACTTATACTCTGTAATAAACTTGTGTGCCAAACAAGAGTGATAGAAAATTAAGCACCCATTAAGATAGTGTTGTGTATTTATGCCATAATATTGTTGACTGGAGTTCAGCTGCCTGATTTGAACTTTACCTATATTTTCAATACCAACTTCTTGAATGAGGTTGCATGTAACCAAATGCAATGTGTTTGGGGGTATCATAAAAGTTTTTAAATTTTAGGGGGCCGGAGCGGTAGCACAGCGGGTAGGGCGTTTGCCTTGCACGCGGCCGACCCGGGTTCCATCCCCGGCATCCCATATGGTCCCCCAAGCACCACCAGGAGTAATTCCTGAGTGCAAAGCCAGGAGTAACCCCTGAGCATCGCTGGGTGTGACCCAAAAAGCAAAAAAAAAAAAAAAAAGTTTTTAAATTTTATTTTTTAACCAACTTCTTTCTGATTTGTTCTCCATAATGATTTCATTACTGAGTAAAATTTATTTCATATACCTATAAACTGGGGTCATATAAAATTTCCTTGGCAACAACAGGACAGATTTGAAGAGGCCCTTGAAATATATATTTATCTTTAAATAACTATAAAATTCTTAAATTTTTAATCTATAAAACAAGATAATAGAAATTATCTTACAAATTTGACGTAAAGATAAAATGAGCTAGGGAATACCTTGTATATGGGGCTTTGCAAGTGTTAGCATATATTATAATAATGAAGGCATTTACAATACAGCGGATTTTAATGAGAGAACTTTAAGTGGAAGAAACAGGAACACAGAAGTCTCAACTGGCAAAGTACAGCTTAGTAAATTGTTAGACAACGACTTAACAACTCCATGATGAGATATAACAATTTTCATATAAAAATTAATTTTTGTATTTACCAATTTTAATATTAGAGCTCTGTTATCTATAGCACTAAGAAGACTAATTTTTCACTCTCTTGTCTGAAACTTATGGGTAGGGCATTTGCCTTGCATGCAGCTGACTTGGGTTCGGTTCCTCCGTCCCTCTCAGAGAGCCTGGCAAGTTACAGAGAGTATCTTGCCCACACGGCAGAGCCTGGTAAGCTCCCCGTGGCGTATTCGATATGCCAAAAACAGCAATAACAAGTCTCATAAAGGAGACGTTACCAGTGCCCGCTCGAGCAAATCGTTGAGCAACGGGATGACAGTGATGACAGTGATAATGTTTGAAACTTAACCGAAGTTCTTTTTCGGTTAGGACGATTTTGAGTTCCAAGCTAGGGAACCTCTAGTCTCTTCCTAGCTAATTGTTACACCAAGTCTCACTGGAGATGAGGAAATAGTTTTATTTGTCTTGTTTTGAGGCCACACCTGGCAGTGCTAAGGGATGACTTCCAGCTTGGTGCTTCAGGGTTGTACCCATTGGTGCCCAGAGGACCATGTGGTGGCAGGAATCTGCCCCAGGACTCCTACATGCAAAACATGTATCCCAGTCCTTTGAGCTACCTCCCCAGTCCAGTCTTTCAGCTTTCAATGTTTTACAAAATGTAGGATGACTAATTAAGATACTGATCCTGTCCGTGGTTGAGTTTTCATTCATTCCCAGGCCAGAGTTGCTATGTAGTTGTTTTGACCCACTGGGCCAAACAAAGTGCATCTCTGCCCAAGTGGCAGCCAGAAAGAAGGGTGAGATGTTTGCTCTGGGCCAAAGCTATTGCTTTCCAGGAAAGTCTGGCTGTGACACTCTCTAATGAGGTTCATGAGGTTCTCTGATAGCCCATTTGGTGATTCTTTTGGAAAAGGAAAGTTCAGCCACGTCTGGTTGGAAGAACACATACAGATTTGCACAGATGTGATGCTCTCATTCATTGCAAAACTCTTCCAGACACAGCCTATCTAGCCCCTGTATCCTCATCCAGCTGCCAGCCTCAGGACCATAAATTGCCTCATAGCTTTTCTAAGTCATGACAGAATTTTCCCTTTTATTATTTTATTATTTTGTTTTTTTAGTTTTTGGGCCACACGCAGGAGTCACTTCTGGCTCTGTGCTCAGGAATCAATCACTCCTGGTGTTGCTTGGGGGACCATATGGGATGCCGGGGATCAAACCCAGGTTGGCTGGGTGCAAGGCAAACACCCTCCCTGCTTTGTACTATCCCTTCGGCCCCGAATTTTCTCTTCTCTAAAGGAGGTCTCCCTAAAGATCTTTGGAGAAAGAGGGGACTGGGAAGAGGGGGAGGGAGACTAATAGAAAAACGAGTAAGTTGGTGCAAGTCAGGAGTTCCAAGGAAGGTCATAGAGCCCATTGTCCTCACACTTGGGGGTTATAGGGACTCGGGCATGTCTTGAGAGAAGGTATATGAGTGATTCCATGGAGCACTTAGAAGAAAGCATTTGCATCTTTAAGGCTTTGTTGGAAAGGACATCAATGAGATGCGATAGTAAATTTGAAAAAGGAACACAGCACAAGATGTACCTTCTGAACATTTAAAGTGAACATTTCAGTAGAGTAAACTATAGGCATTATGTTATATAATAATTGCCTAGAAATTTTACCTGGCACAATGAAAACTTTTTGACAATCATTTAAAAACAAAAATCCTCACCCCTCCCGAATACTGGTTCAGAGCCCAGCCTCCTTGCTGGCAGCCCTCTTCCCACTGTAGCCTGCATCTTGCTGGGGCCGCCTGTTTCTGCACAAGGGCCCCAAGTTTCAGGGACTTGCTGCCAGCGAATGGGCGATGTGACAGTGTATGCTCAGGAGCCAGAGCAATGGCCTTGGTCACTTGCCTGTTTCTGTAAGTATGAGTGAAACACTCCCAACCTCCTCTTACTCGTGGTGATGTGTTATAGCAGCAAGTTGCAGGAACTTCACTACTTGGGAATTAAAATCAGGGGTGTCTACTATCTCTGCTTTTCTTCAGGGATCCCTATGCGTCTCTTCAGAGGAGTTCACAGGAGGGAGATAATGAGGAGATACCCCTGTTAGGGGTTTTATCCTTGTCCTCGATCCCTGAGAGAAGGTGGTCTGGACAGTCAGAGACCAAGGAACTCTAACAATATGGTGTCATGGAGTTTTGTTAAGTCCATGCCATGAGTAACTCTGATCTGGTCAGGTTTCAAAGGGATGCTATTGTGTGTCTAAAGTTTTGTAGTGCAAACCGTGAGCAGTGGCCAGTATGAATGAGTATTTTAACCTTGGCATCAATGGTCCTTTGATTCCCCACACTAAATTGCTGCTCCTTTCACAGTCTTGCAACTGAGCGAAAGACAGAGACTCCTAGATTCCTGGCCGCTTGTTTAACATAATTTTTGCTGCTCTTCTGTGGCCTTCCTAAAAGTTGGGTTGCTTTTCCTTTGCCAGTGGATTTTGGTGCCATGAATACTAAACAGTTGTGAGCTTGCTGGAACTTTATATGAAATGAAAGACAGCTACACAGACTAATCTTCTGATTCTCTAGCCATTAGCTATAGGAGAAAGGAGGCATATAGTAATATTACCAGTGATGCAGCTTGCATGGACTTACAGCTCTCAACCACATCTGCTTCCCTTTGTCTTCTTCCACCCTCAAATTCTTGATTCTGTTCTTCTAATGAGTTTTTAGTCATTAGAAAAATGATTTTTCTAATGATCCAACTGTTGTTCTTATAAATGATGAAAGTGAATTTGTACTTCAAGTGTACTTAGACCTTAAGTATATGTTTAAGGATGTTGACCTGAAAGTTCCCCCAGATATGACCGGTGGATCCACCTTCTTGTCGTAAGCCATTATGAAAATTTATTTACTTGTTTATATGTTTTATAGTTAAAGCAGGGCCTCCACAGTTCTGTTGACACTTATGGTCTCAGTGTACACAGTTACCTCGCCACCACCACTGTGTACAAGACCTTCTCCCCCATGCTCCTAAATTACTTTGGTTGTATATGCTTTTCTCTGGATGGAGATTTCAGAGGAGGATTGCTAGATCACTAGTTTCTTCTGAAATGAAGATATTCCACATATATGTGTATACCTGTGTGTATGTAGATGTGTACATACATAAACACATATATAAACATACATGTGAGAGGCCCTGGAATTTTGATACCCGGATAAACACACACAAATAGTCAAGGTAGTGTTGGACATGAAGAGATCATGGACTTGTTTTGAACTTTTTCCCAAGAGAATACTTCAGAAGACTCACATTTGGAGAGCATGAATTCCTGAAATGTAAGAGTCGGACCACATTGATATCAGTTGTTTGTGTGATGCTCCCACACATGTGTATCACTTGTCATCCTGTTGATCTTCGATTTGCTCGAGCAGGCACCAGTAATGTCTCCATTTGTCCCTGTTGCGTGCTAGTGTAGCCCATTGGCATCTGCTCATTCCAGAAACACGAAGAGCCTCAAACCATTAGTTCAGGGTTTTGACGAAGAAGTTTGACCATCTCGTAGGTGGGCGGTCAAAAGACATCCCGTGAAATCCAGTCAGTAACAGCTCTAGTCCAGCGGTGTCCGGCCCATCTGATTTTCGACGCCTTGGGAAACGAGACGGCATCCCTGATTTTTGATCGTCAGTGGAGGTCGGAACTCTGGATTCCTTCTCTCACTTGAGTGAAATGTGATATTCCAAGCATAGCTCTTTTGATTCCTCTTTGGGATACCCGAATAGTGTTCTCATCCTGTTTTCCTCTTGGAAAGCCTGGCAAGGTACCGAGAGTATCCCACGCCTCATAGCAGAGCCTGGCAAGCTACCCGTGGCATATTCGATATGCCAAAAACAGTAACAACAATGGGCTTCATTGCCCTGACACTGAAAGAGCCCCCAATACATGTGTAGTAGCATGGAGAAAAACCATCCCACATAAAGGACTTTTCCCCGAACAGGTTTACTGAATCATTTAAAGTTTCCTGCTTTATCAAAGACCATCCAAGTATCTGTAAGGCCAGTTCACATCTCGGTCACAAAGGCACCGTTAATGGCTTGCAGTAGGTTGGGTCCCATTTCCTTCTTTCCCAACAGAGTGATCTTTATTGCCATTTCTCTGGCAGCTATTTGCAATTACACAAGTTTTCCCCATCCCCAAGTGTTACAATGAAAGCGTTTGAGATTCCAGTCACATTTTGAAGCAGATGTACCAAATTACAGCTCAAGACTTCTGCTGGAAATCTTGAGTTCCAATTAGTCAAATATCCAGGGTGGGAAGGGTTAGCAAGGGAAAGACCTGAGAAAACACATCGCCCAAAATAGCTTGAAATTTCCTTGCTGCTTTGGCTCTACTCAAATTTGATTTGTCAGCATGTAAGAGGGCGTTCCATCTTCTAAGAAACTGCTTGGTTTCCATTTCATTCGAGTATAATTGGTTTTCATGGACTGAATTCAAGCAGGAAATCAAAAGTTAGGTGGATGATGTAAGGGAGCAAGTAATTCCATATAGAACTGCATGTTGGTTGGCATGTTCTTTGTTCTTTATTTTCATCAAAACCACTGTTTTTTAATTGTTTGGGATGAGGTTTTTTTTTTGGGGGGGGGGTTGTTTGTTATTTTGCAGGGGTGGGTCACACCTGGCAGTGCTCAGGGCATACTCTTGGCTCCGTCCTCAGGGATCTCTTCTGCTGGGATTCTGGGGACCCCAGGTGATGCTAAGAATCAAACTTGAGTCAAGCTCATGAGAGACAAGCACCTCCACCCCTGTTCTATCTCTCTGACCTTATTTAGCGCTTTGGATGCTGTTGGTTCTGACATGGTCTCTTCGACACGAGGGTGAAATATTCCTCTAATTTTTCCTTTTGCCTAGTTCCAAGTGCTCTTGAAACTGTTCTGTTTTATGCCACTCCTTGCATTTAGCGTAACTCCTTGATAATTAACAATCCCCCTTCAATTTCTCATTTATTTTAAGACCAACACTTCAACTCTCTTCTTCCAGTTGGCTGGCCTTTTCCTGGGAACACAGTCACTTTCAGTGTGCCCGAATGTGGTTTCTGGTGACTCATTCTCACGTCCTCCTCCCTCAGAGTGGCCATGTGGTGAAGTGGAGGGAACCTGATGGTCAGGACGATTTCTCTTCTAGCTGGAGTTTGTTCTCTCTCTGAGTTTGGTCTACTCGGCCCATTCTTGATTGCCTCAGACCATCTCATCAGAGGATGCGACAAAGGGTTCCCATCTTCCAGAGATGGTTTTTCCTTTGATCCTGCCTCGATCTGTGTATTCGCGGCACTCATTCAGAATGGGTGCTGAGCACTGCCCGGTCCTGAACACTGGGCCATCACTGGAGATGTCATCAGGGACAGGATCCGTGTCCCCTTACTCTCTGGGTCTCCCATAACATCTATGAACTAGTGGGGAGCATGAGAACAAATGTGTTACAAGTGTGATCACCGTTTCAAAGAAGGTCCATTGGGTGTTGCCCCAGTGGCTGCACTGCTGGTTCCCAATGTGGGCACCAAACTATGAGTATCACCAAGTGTAGCCTCCAGCGCTCCCATACAGCACCTCTGAGGAGGCCCCTGCCCCTGTGTTTATACTTCTGGGTTTGGGGCCACACTAAGTGGTGCTCAGGGGCTACTCCTGCCTCTGTGCTCAGCGGAACATATGTAGTGCCAAGAATTGAACTGAGGTCAGCTGCTCGTAAAGAAAGTGCTCCCTCTACCTGCTGTATGTAATAACTCTCTAGCCTTTCTATGATGTAAAAGGAACAGGAGGAGGATGAGGGAGACTGGGGGTGGGAAGGAGGAGGAGGAGGAGGAGGAGGAGGAGGAGGAGGAGGAGGAGGAGGAGTTAACATAGGACTACTACAAGGGAGAAAGAATGAGAAGTTATATTAATTTGTTCAGGCTGCCATAACCAAATATCATAGATCAGAGACTCAAACAATAGCCATTTCTTTGCCTCCATTCTGGAGACTAGGGGAGTTCAAGGCCCCTTTCTGTTCAGAGGTGCCTGTCTTACTGTGTCCTCAACTGGGGAGGACTGGAGGGAGCTCTCTGGGACTTCTGTGCGGAGGGCAGGAATCCCGTTGATGAGCCTCTGCCTTCCTGACTGAAACACAGGCCCCATTTGCTGACACAGTGAAGACTGGGAGTCAACAAGGGAACTTCCGGGGCACACTCAAATTCAGTCGGTAGCAGAAACTATCACCACTGGAGTTGTTTGATTTATTTTTGACAGGCGGAGAGGGACAAACTATTTTATGATAGCAAATCAAATATGACCCATTTTGTGACAGCAAATAAATGTGACCCTAATGGGTGTTTTCATGGAGGTTGGGGTAAAAAAAAAAAATAGACCACGCTTGGCTGCCCTTCGCAGAGTTGGCAAATCTTTCATCAGGGTCTCCGTTTCCCAATGCCCCGCAACTCAGATCTGTCAGATCCTTTGCCACGTAATTGTCCACATCTGGCCCCCGGTTTTGCTAAAGGCCCGCTGTGTACTCAAGCTGCCTCCTTTCTCCCTGCCTCCCTCTCACTCCTCCGCCCCCACGCTGAACCCCAGTCCCACAAACCCACACTTGCTTCCCTCCACCCTGTCTATTGTCTCTTTCCAAGAACAAAGACCTGACTCTTTCCTGTGGGCCTTATTTGTCTTCTGTGTCTTTTCAACTTAGATATCAGGAAACTTCCATCTATTACCAAGAAGCTGAAAAGGCTGCTCTCTCTCTCTCGCACCCCCGTCTGCACTTCCTATTGGATCTTTGTATTTCTTTAACCTCCTTCTCAACTTCCTTGCTGTGATCTCCCCTAGGCAGGGTCTGAAGCTCACTCAGCCTTGTGCCATTAGCACGCTCACCAGAATAGATAGTAATTAACCCATGATGAGATCTTTTAAACACCTGAATATATTAGCAGACATTCAGGGATGGGTTTCGCTTGCACCTAACCAAGCAGAAGCTCTAGAAGTGAGCTGTGGGCTCTCTCCCAGGTCCAGCAAGGTGTCATTAGTGTTGCGAAGAGAGTGAAGTGGACTCCACTCAGCAAGTCCAGAAAGGCTCTTGAACCATCACACCGCTGTCTTCTCCTGTTCGGGGGTTCACTTGGCAGTAGTGCTGACAAGCACCACAGCTTGATTGGTCACAGTTCTGGAAGCTAGAAGTCGGATCAGAGCACCTATACATGTGATCAGGGAGGTCTCTCTTCCATTGTCCATCACGTTGAAGGATGGGCAGGGAACTCCCTGGGGTGTCTTCTCCTGTTTGGGGATTCACTTGGTAGTAGGGGGCTGACAAGCACCACAACTTGATTGGTCACAGTTCTGGAAGCTAGAAGTCGGATCAGAGCACCTATACATGTGATCAGAGAGGTCTCTCTTCCATTGTCCATCACGTTGAAGGATGGGCAGGGAACTCCCTGGGGTGTCTTTTGTGCACCATTAGTCTCCTCCATGATGGTTCCATCCTGTCCATCCCGTTTGGGTGCTGGGATTTCAACAGAAGGCTTTTAGCAAAGGCAGAACAACGATTTTTTATTACCTCTTAAAGGGCAACAGACTTCTCCAAGGGGAAAGGTACTCAGAGAATTTGATAACATGGCTCTCATAAAGTTAGGAATATTTGCACATATATGGAAGTACAAGTAACTCCTGAGCCCGTAGTGCTGGGTGGATGTATGGACGCATGATGAAGAGGTGGAGAAAGGGTCCTGAGACGGGAACCTGAGGGTCTGTCACATACAGTGTTGATTACATTTGAGTTCAGGGGTGGAGGATCATCAAAGGAGTTTGAGTCAAAGGAATGATTTGCTCCGATGTGAAGTTTGAGGAACGAGGAAAAGGGACCCCAAGAGTTCTTCTAGGGCTGGATAAATAGTCTAAGGTATAAAGAGCTTGCCTTGTATCCTGCTGACCCCAGCATGATCCCCAGCACTGCCTGTGGTTCTGAAGGCCACCAGAGTGATCCCTGAGCACAGAGTCAGGAGCCCTGAGCACCATTGAGTGTGGTCCACCCCCCTCCTCCCCCCAAAAAAAAGTTTGAGTTCTTCCAATGAGCTAGATAACCCCCTCTGCTCTTTCCAAATACTAACTCACCTCATTTCCATGCCTCGAGTTCCCACTGTGATTTGGCAAGGATAATACGAACCAAGATAAACTAGTGGCGGTGAGAAGAGTTTAGTAACTTGGTTACCATAAGAATGTTCTGTGAAGGGGCCTTATCGGAAGAATTGAAAAGTCTTGGACAAACTGTTAGAGGTAATGGAGACAGTGAAGACCAAGACAACCTCCTTGAAGGAAACGTTGAAGATTGCCTTGGGCAGCTGGGTATAGATCAGTGTCTTTCCAAAGGAGGGATCAGGAGAATTGGAATCATGGGGGAGGGGGGGAGTTGTTAAGTTTAGATTTGAACTTGTGGCATTTGGTCTTCATAAAATAAAAGTACATTTTATTATCCAATGAAAGTACATTGGTTGGTTGGAATATTTAACACGAACCCAAAAGGATCTATCTGCGTGCATATGCAAAGGAGTTTATTGGCAGTTTTCAGACTGTAGTTGAAAACTATGATAATATGCGAAACAGACTAGAATGTTTGTTAAGTGAGAACTGGATGGCACCTTGGGGAAATTCCTGTTTAAGAAATGATCAGAGGAAGGGAGATTAAAATGAAAATACTACTACCACAGCTTGCTTAGTTCTTTACTGTGATAAGATGCTTAGCTACATGAATGTACAGAATTAATTCATTATATTAGTTGCACTGGTGTATCACAAATGCATACATAGCACTTTAATATCTGACTACATTGTACTTTAAATTTTACCTTGAATTTAATGTCATATTTACCTTAAGTCCAACACTAATGATGGTAAAATTAAATAAAGTTGACTGCAACTTGTTAATTTTTGTTGTTGTTTTGGGGTCACTCCTGGTGGTGCTCAGGGGGCCAAGAATTGAAGCCAGGTTTCCTTCATGCATATCACTTGCACTAACTCTTTGTGAACTCAATGAAAGATATGGGTAAAGGAAACAGAATTCAAGATTTCAGTTTCTGGAAACTGGTCTTCAGTAGGAAGCATATTTGGGGCGGGGGCTAGGGGCCAGGGCTGGGGAAGCAGGGGACAGTGGAGACACCAGGATTTAGTGCAGGGAAACAGACAGTCTTGGGGTGGGGGGTGCTGGGATGTTTGATGCATGAAACCCTACCATTAGCAGTATCATAAACCACAGTGCCTAAAATAAAATTATGTTTAAGTTAAATAAAGAAAACAAAAATTACATTCTGTTCCAACATAGCAATCTTTTTTAGCTCCATGCCTTCCAGTTATCTTCTTCATGAATATATATTCTTAGAAAATTATACGTGCTAATTTGTATTCTGATTTTCTCATGTATTTCCATTTATTTTTATAATTATCATAAATTAGTTTATTATAATTATCATTAATTAATTATCATTAAATATATAATTATCCTTTTATCAGCATTAATCCATTGAGAAAATAAACCATCCATGGTTACCACCTTAATATCACTTCCTGCTTGTTTTCTCTAAGTACTTATAGGTGGCAGGTGGCAATGTTTAGCTAGGGAAACCTCAGTTGCCACTTTCCTTTTATTTTGATAATGATACTTAAAAACAAAGTTTTCCAAGTTCATTTAATCTCTCTTTTATTCCACCTGTGCCACGAGGGTAATAGTCATCTTTAAAATCCTCTATATACTACACAGTCTTTGGCCTCATAGAATAAACCTCTATATCAGTAATAGTTCTTCACTATTTTTGTCAGGGGGTGGGGAGAGGAGGGAGGAAGTGAGGATGTTGACCCACACCCTGCAGTGCTCAGGGCTTGCTCCTGGCTCTGCACTCAGGAATCAGTCTTAGCATGGCTCAGGGGACCCTGTGGGATGCCAGGGATTGAACCTGGGTCTGCTGCATACAAAGGAAGTGCGTTCGCTACTATGCTATCTCCCAAGTTCTTCACATTTTTTAAATCATATACCCACAAGAGTGTGAATAAAGATTCATATCCCCTCAATTTAAAACTGCCCCTATGTACAAACACATAAATGTTTCTTGTTAGACCATCTGGGGACCAAGAATATCTTGCTCTAAGTACAGGAAAGAAAAACTTATGCAAATAACTCATTTTTAAAAAGTATTTTATATCTGGGAGGTGTGAGAAATGATGTGGTTTATTTTTCTCCAACATTTTGCTACCAAGAAAGCAGAAAATTGGAAGAAATTCTGAAAATCTAGAATAAAACACATTGGAGTTGCATTAAAATGTTGATTAGTATGTTTGAAAGTATACCGGAGGTCAGGCACTTGACTTGCATGTGGCTGACCCTTGCCCCATACCAGCACTTTATGTGCAGTTTCTTAAGCACTGCCAGAGGTCACTCCTGACTGACCTCGGATAGCCCTTGAGCACTGATAGGGTGGTCCATAACCTTGCCTAAGTAGGTGTATTGACCAAAGTGAGTTAAAATTTTAATTGTGATCTGAATATTTGGTTTTGGAGAATTGTCCCTTGTTCCTGGTGCTGACATTTTTCTACTATATCTATGGAAATACTATGTTACTATGCCTATGAAAATAGTAATCTCAGCCTTCTACGATGGGAGGAAAATGAACAAGATCACCCTTACACTTCTTTTTAAATATATGTATTAAAGGATGAACTATATTGTGCATTACTGGGAATAAAAATCTGTGAAATTGGTTGGAAATTTATTTTCTGTATGTAAGAGGATAAGCAGAGATCAACAGTCTGTCAATGTAGATTAGGTCATTCTTATTTCCAGGACACTCTTGCATGAGAAGATAATTAATCCATTTACAAATGTGATTATACTGGAGAGTATGATGTCATATTGAATGGAATTTATTGGCCAGGAGTTGCATTTTTATGGTGCTAGTTAAATTGCCCAGGATTTTTCTGCTGAGTTAAAGAAGGTGAGGGAAAAGTAGTTTGGGGGAAAAAAATATGCAATGTCTCAAAGATGTGAGTGTGATTTACATTTCTTTGGGGGTCACTCCCTGCCGTGTTCAGGGGAGTTCAGTGCTCTGGGATCACTCCCAGCAGGCCTGAGGGGCCTGTGGGAGATTGAACGTGGGTGGGCTGCCTGGCCAGCTGTCCTATTGCTCCCACCCCCTGTTCACAGTTCTGAAGGAGTGTCATGGGGATGGTGATTCCGCCTTTAGAAATTCCAGGCCGAGATTGGGCAAGGGTGGGCAGCTCTTTGGGATGTTCTTTTTTCGAAAGACTTTAGAGTCAAAACTACTTGGTTGGAGGGCTGTATAGCAATAGCACCGCGGGTAGGGCATTTGCCTTGCACTCGGCCGACCCGGGTTCAATTCCCAGCATCCCACATGGTCCCCGGAGCACCGACAAGAGTTATTCCTGAGTGCAGAGCCAGGAGTTAACCCCTGTGCATTGCTGCGTGTGACCCAAAAAGCAAAAAATTAGAGGGGGGAAAAGCCTACTTGGTTGAATTCTTCTAAGAGAGACTTCAATGTCATGGAATCACAAAGTGTATTGAACCGTGATTAAGCATGGGAGGGGACCTTGGGACACTGGTGGAGGAAAGCTGGCATTCGTGATGGTTATGGTGTTGGTACAGCGCATGCGTAAAATTATCATTAACAGTATAGTGAATCATAATACTGCAATAAAGAAATGGAGGGGCATGTTAATACTATATGGGGTACCTTTTATAACTCTTTTTAGAATAAAAAGTTTACATGACTCCTTTTAGAATCCCTCTTAAATTGCTATTCTGGAAACACTTGCCTGATAAATACAATATATTTGCAGCTCAGTGGTTTTGCTATTTGTTTCAGTGACACCCCAAAAAGACAAACAAACAAACAAGCAAAAATATTTTGTTTTCTAATAAATTCTTATAAATCTAATAAGTCCTTCTGATACTTAATGCTCTCCATGGGGGTAAAAATACTATTCTAAGTGGTTTTGATATTTACCAACTCTTCTCCCAATAGTCATCTGAGGCAGGGATTTGTGATGATGAATTTTATTTATCTAGTTGGTTGGACAATGTTCCCAGAGATGTGTTCAAACTTTATTCTGGATGTTACTGGAGGTTGTGTTGGAGAGATGTCACATGAGATTAACATTGAAACTGACAGAAGTAAGGCAGATCACCCTCATAGTCTCGGCGTGTCTTGTTCAATCAGTGAAGAGAGAGAGAGAGGAGAGAAAGAGAAATTTCTGAGAGAGAGAGAGAGAGAGAGAGAGAGAGAGAGAGAGAGAGAGATGACCTTCCTTCTCCAGGTGGAATAAAATCTGTGGCCAACAGCTCTTCGACTTGAAATATACCATCTGGGTCTTCAGCCTGCTGGCCCACCTTGCAGATCTGAGACTTGCCAGACTACATAATTGGTTGAGTCAGTTCCTTGAAATCATCAAAGTTAAATCGCACTCTGGATAGTGATACATAGCTACAGCTATGTAGATATAGATACTTATATAGATACAGATATAGATACAGATAGATATAGACTTAGATATGTCACATCCTGTTCTGCTTCTCTGGAAAACTTGAATTTGGTGCTATTATTATCCTCCCCATCCTCAAGCAGATTTTTGAGGAGACTGGGTCTTACAGCATTTAAGTAGCTTATCTAACTTGACACACAAAGTAGAGAAACAGGAATTGAAACTCAGGTGGTTTCGTTCCAAGAGCTGTTTCCTTATCCAGAAAAATGAGAGAGCGATCTTGCTTTTATTTGGGGGGAAATTCACTCTTTCTATAATTTTTCAAAAGTTTTGATGGTGGTGATATTGGTGTATGAGGCTATACAAGTTTATGTTTTAGGGTTCAGTGTTCCTGTATCATATCTGTCACCTCAGTGTCAGCTCCCCATCACCTTGGACAGTCTGCTGGGTCCCCCCTCCACTATTCGCCTGCCCACCCCCCATCTTCAGCGACCTCAGTTCTGTTTTCAGTCTAAGCATTAGTTTTCGGTTGGACTTTGTTTATGTACCAAGTAGGAATGAGGACCCCATCATTTTTGTCTACTCCTCTGTTGTTGAGTACCCGGGGTTATTCAACTCACACAAAAACATGAATCTGACTGGGGAGATTGCTCAGAAGGCTGGAACACTTACTTTGGACATGAAAACCCCCATGTGTATTCTAGCACTGCATGGTTCCCTAGTTCCTTTAGTTATGTGCGCACTGTCTACCTCTCTCCTTCTCTCTCTCTCTCCCTCTGTCCCACCCTCTATCCCTTTCTCTTCCTCTCTCATTTTCTCTCTCCCTCTCCCTCTGTCTCCCTCTCTCCCTCCCTCTCCCTCTCCTTCTCTCCCTCTCTTTCCGCTCCCCTCTCTCAACACCCCACAAATCTAAAAAAAATGAAAGAAATGCACACTTGTGTTCATTGTGGTGTTGACCAGGCAGCTGAACCTTTTAGAAATCATTTCTAATGGCTACACTAGTGATTGTGATCCAGATGGGAAGTCATGAGGGCAATACAAAATAATTAAACCAATGTAGAGATTTTTTACAGGATGCATATTAATCAAATGCTGATGGTATTCAAGGCTCTAGGAAGAAAAGACAAAAGGTCCTGGACTCTGTTCTAGGCAGAGACACACACTCCAGGCAGCCAGCTGTACACAAGAGGGTTTCTGTAGTAAACAGTGTATAACATCATGAACATGTTGGGAATGAATAGATGTTCTCTCTTTTTATTACTACTTTGTTTATTTTAATAAGGAATACAGAAGCACATATACAGCTTTAATTTCATTCAGTGCTGTATGACACTGAAAAGTATGTATGTGGATATACATATGTGTTGTTTGAGAGAGATGCACTGTGTGTGTTTATACATAAACATAGCGTCATGTATATGTGGATATATAGCATTACTTTTTCCTCCCCAGTAGCCAAAAGGATTTTTTTTAGTTAATCTCTAAGTTTTAACAGTCTAAGATACATTGTCCTTTGATTGAATCGTGGTAGATTTTGCCTTTTCAGTCTAAGTTATAAAGAATATTAAAATCATGTTGTTCAAGAGGGAAAACCAAGAATTAACATGCTTTGGCAGTTTCAGTGCTTTCGGGAATAAATGCTGAAGTACTAAGGTACTTCTGAGCATGTAGGTGAGAAATGAGGGTGGCCAGCAGCAGAGAAGTGGGACAGAATGTTTCTGTGTGATGAAATTCTGTGGAGTTCAGGGATTGCTCCTTATGCCAGAACTCTCCTGTCTCAAGTTTACATCAGTGCCTGAAATTATTCCATTCAAATCTTTGAGTTGAGGTACTTTTCCTTAAATGGTGTGTCGTAGAATTCCATTGCTTTGTAAGATGTTAGGTTTTAAGCAGGGAAAGAATTCCATAATCAAATAGGAATGATTGGAAAATATTATAGCTAACTCTATTCTTGCTACTTCATTACTCCTTAGGATAATGAGTATGCTAGGTCCTGTGGCTTAAAAAAGAGAAACCTATTTTGTTTTATTTAACATAGTATTTCCTGAATATGTATGACCACAATATTCTTTATTTCTCTTCTATGACTTTGTCTAAAATTCACATGGCTATGGCTAATATTGAGAAGATGATGATGTAACATTAATGAATATAATCAAAACCACATCTAAAGCACTTGGGTATTTACTAAATACCTAGCTAAGCACAGACTTAAAATTAATTTAACCGTTGTCCGTTTAAAGGCAGTCATTCAGCATCCTTCCTTAGGTTATAGATGAAGAAGTTTGGGCTTAATAGGATTCCCTAAGTTTTTCATGGCCACACAGTTCTGTAAATTGAACTTAGGATTCCGCTCCAAGTCCCAGTAATAAGCAGCATTTCAGAGTCACCCACTCTAGTCTCTTCCGTGACTATCTAAGCAATACGCTGTCATCGGGTACTTTGAGAATGCTTTTTTTTAAGGTTTCTCCAAGAATGAAAGCTAAAAGGAGGGTCTAGCTGAGGGGACCTTCTAATGGAGGGGTAGGAGGAAGAGGGGTGTAAGCCCCTGGGACAGGTGAAAGTAGAACGAACGTTCAGTGAGTACTTCCGGGGACCTGACCTGCTTTTCGCCGTGGCAGAGAATCAGCCTGTAGGAGAAGACAGTGGGATGTGGAGGGAACAGAACATGCAGTTTAGAATCGAACGTGGCCAGTTCGAGTCCCTGTCAATCCACTGGGCCATGGGAACGTCGGGAGGAGCCCGCGCCCCTGTGGGCCCTATCTCGGGATGGCCTGAGCTTTCCTCTCTTGGCTGTGATGCATCCCATTGCGATGTTGCATTCCGTGGAGGGAGGCTTGTCACAGAGCCCCTGGACATGGCGATTGGGACAGAGTCCAGCCAGTTTGAGGAGCAGAGATGTTCCAAGGGCCCTGTCCTCGAGCGGGGAGGTGTTTTTCAGTTAAGAATCTGAGCTAGCAATGATGCAACCTCTGGCAGAAACCCCTCTGGACTCAGTCACTAAAATACTAAAATACAGGAATCTAGAACCTCAGGGCCGCTACTGTGGCCACACGACCTCATATCTCTTCATTCTCGGCAGTGGAAAACAAATTAGCAAATGCTTCCTTTCCAGCAGGTCCAACTCTGGGGGGAGAGCTCCAAACAATAATAATGAGTTTTTTTTTGTTTGTATGTAATCAAAGTAAAGAGAACGTAAAGTGAAATTTATCAGTTACACAGGCGGGGTGGGGAGGTTTACTGTGGTTCTTGGTGGTGGAATATGTGCACGGGTGAAGGGATGGGTATTCGAGCATTGTGTAACTGAGATTTAAGCCTGAAAGCTTTGTAACTTTCCACATGGTGATTCAATAACAAAAATTTTTTAAAAAAAAGAAAGAATAACATGTGGGGGTGTAGAGTGTCCATGCTGTAGCTACTTTTGAGTATGTGTCATACTCTTAGCCAGTCTGGAAACCTTTTTCAGAAGGTTATTTTCATGATAAGATGGGAAATGAGAGGATATTCACCATCTGCATATTTAATGTCATTGTTCCAGTCCAGGGGGCGGGGGGCTGGGAGGCGACAAATAAGGGGAGCCCAGCTCCTTTCAAGTCCGTATTTGATGGCTTTGGTAACAGGTTCCCAGTCCTCGGCCTCTCCCTACAGGACTGCCCCTCACCCTTCTCTCTCCCCTACATCCCGCTGGGCCTGATGTGGCCCAATTCCAGGCCTCATTTGAATTTGGGATATTGGGGGGAATGTCGGGGATGTCAGGGGTCTGGGGGATGTGTCTCCTCTTCTGCTAATTAGCAAAGCCAGCATTATTGCCATTTCACTACAAAACCAACCTTCCTAAAATAAATAAAAAAATGTCTTAAGGTATACCAGCATGTCTAATTGTAGCATTCTACCAGTCGGGTTTAAAAGAAAATTTAAGAGAAAGTTCTGCTTGTTTCTTTTTTTTTGCTTTTTAGGTCACACCTGGCAATGCACAGGGTCATTCCTGGCTCATGCACTCAGGAATTACCCCTGGCGGTGCTCAGGGGACCATATGGGGTGCTGGGATTCGAACCCGGGTCGGCCACGTGCAAGGCAAACACCCTACCTGCTGTGCTATCGCTCCAGCCCTGTCTGCTTGTTCTTTGTTGTTGTTGTTGTTGTTGTTATTATTATTATTATTAATTACTGAGAGACACACAGTTACAAAATTGTTCATGATTGAGTTTCAGTCATAGGAGGATGTGCCGATACCATCCCTTCATCAGTATACATTTCCCACCTCCAGTGTCCCCAGTTTCCCTCCTGCCACCACCCCCAGCCCCCAAGGCCACCCCAGCCTGCCTGTCACAGGTTTATGTGCTCTCTCTGTGTCTCTCTGTCTCTCTGTGTCTGTGTCTGTGTCTCTGTCTCTCTGTGTGTCTGTCTCTGTCTGTCTCTGTCTCTGTCTCTCTCTCTCCTCTTTGTCCATATGGGTATTATGATTTGTGGTACAGAGAGTGACACAGTATGTATGTCCCTTTACCTACTCTCAACACTCAGTTCTTGTCCAGAGTGATCATTTCTAACTGTCATTGCCATCGTGGTCCCTTCTTCGTCCTAACCGCCCCCCTCTACTTGCAGCAAGCTTCCAGCAGTGGACCAGTCCTCCCGACCCTTGTTTCTGCTACCCTTGAATATTAATCTCATACTATGTTATTTTTATTTATATATCCCACAAATGAGTTGCAATCATTCTGTATCCCTCTCTGAGAAAGTTCTGTTTGACAGAAATATTTCTGAGCCCAAAGAAATGTCTGCCTAATTAATGCAAGCAATACTTGACACAACGGAATTATCACAGAAGGAATTTTTTTAAAGTATATTATCTCAGATAAACATATAAACAGAAGTTATATATGCATACGTAATTATATAAATGTATATATAATCACTTAGACTTTCTGTCAGGTTTTGGCCTAAAATACCAAGCTTTACAATCCGATGATTAAAAACAAGACAGCTCATTCACAGCCCAGCTCCCAAATCCACATGTATTATACTACCAGCTGTAAGTGAGAGAGCAAGCAAACCGATAAATTAAGAATTTAGTATTAACAAGAAATCCACTGGGGTTTCAACCTTCCCTAATTAAGAAGTCTTAAAGGAAGATTAGCATTTTTCTGTTGATGTTTACCTCTGAAATTTCGAACACAACAATGTCAGCAGAAGGTACCCGAAGGAGCATTTTTGGAACAATCCCAACGATTGCACAGAGCCACACAGATGAAATGATTTAATTAGCGTGGATAATACTATTTCTTTTAAATCATCGGAAACAGACTCATGAAACTCATAAAAGCCTTTTATTTTTTTTAGCATATGTGAGAGTTTAAGGGTTCTTAAGAGCCTATTTTGAAAGATTTGCTGTGTCTCCCTTGATAGAATGTACTGTTGCCAGATTTAAGGGAAAGAGACAGCCTATATAGTATTACCCAGATGTCAGCATCTTTAGAGAAGTTAGAACTGGAAAGAGACTTCAGAGCTCAATGGATCTCTCTCTTTTTGCAGAGTGACCTATGCATAAAATGGGCTGCGGGTTTAATGAAGGTCCCCTAGCTACTTCAGGGACAGCTGGGGCTGGACTTAGATTGTGGGAAATATAGTTCACCACTCTTCCCAGGTCCACCACATTGCTTGGCTGGCATTCGATTTACTTTTCAATGTGCAGTTGCCTTTGACAATTGCTTGATGTGACTTCTCCATATTGGTTCAGCCACAGCCACTTCCCCGTGCATTCCCCGTGCAACTTGCTTTTAGTAATTATTAATGACTAGGCTGTTAGTATTAATCATGAGTATTAGTTGCTGATAGTAAGCAAGCACTTTCACTTGGTTTTTATCATTTTTTATTAGTGAATCACCGTGAGATACAGTCACAATCTTATGAAATTTCATGTTTGCATTTCATTTACATCCCTCCACCAGTGCCCATTCTCCTCCACCAGTGTTCCCAGTATCCCTCCCACCACCCCCACCCGAACCCCCATCACCCCACCCTGCCTCTGCGGCAGGGCATTCCCTTTTGTTCTCTCTCCTGTTGGTTGTTATAGTTTGCAGTAGAGGTATTGAGTGGCCATCATATTAGGTCTATAGTCTACTTTCGGCATGCAGATTTCAACCTGAGTGGTACTGACCAAGTGTGCAATTCAGATTGGGTTTTCCTGGATCTGCTCACGTGAAACTTGAGGGAAGTGAGTTTGTAAAATGAATGAGGAGACGGTATACGAAGATGTCATTGGTTCCCTTTTCACTGCTCTTGAGGTTATCTTTTTCATGTCTGGTCTTTCCATCTGCTTCTTTTGAAAAATACCATTTAATGTGTATGACTTCATTGCGTAACTGGTTATAGGAGGAAGCAGAGCTTGGAGTGGAACCCCGGGTGATGCTGAGACTAATGACAAGACTTTTATTTTTTATTCTCTGTTTCTGTTCATATGTCTTGTGTCCTCAGTAGGTGGAAAATCTTATCACTCTGTAAGCGATATAATTTCCACTCCTGCAAATCAAGCTATTAAGTTTGAGCAGTGTGAAATGTTTCCTTTCACCCAATTTTAACTGAAAAAGGGAGAATTCATATGACTTAGAGTACATAGTAAAAATTAATGAATGAGATCATATATGTGCAAAAATGTCCTAAGTATTTTTTACTACATAACAAGTACAGCATTGCTAGAAACTGAAAACTGAAATTAAGTCATTCCCTTTTGTCAAATGATATCAGTCTTGGTTGGAACACTGATGTAACCTCTATGGACAAAACTCTTTTAAACTGTGTTTTTTACCTATGGATTTTTTATACCAAAATAATATGCTAATATGTGAGTAAATATTTTTGCACAAATATCTTAACCTTACTACCTGTTTTATGATAATAGAAATTTGGAAACAAATTAGTTACAAATAGAGGATATGCTATGTTCATATGCTGTAGTTTTACATGCTAACTAAAATGTTTACCAGGTGTATTTCCTGATACTGAAAAGTGTCTGGAATAAAAAAAAAAGGTGGAAAAAATAATAATATCAGAGTAGTACATACATTGTAATCTTAATCATGTAAAATGCTACTTACGAGCAGGAAAAATGACAAGAAAGTATAGCAAAACATTGACAGTGGTAATTCTTTTCTTTGAATTCATCATTTTGGATGGACATAGCACTTTCATAGTGTGGAAGGACATTGAAAATAATTATTTTTTTAAGTGCCCAGTTAGCTCATTCAGTAGAGCACGAGACTCTTAGCCATAATTCCTTTTTTGGATACCAGTTTGTAAAGATATCTCCTTTGGCCCACAAACAGCATGTTCTCGTGAACCATGGAAATCTGCGTTTCTAACAGGTTTAGGGGTGGTATTAATAACAGCTGGGGGCTCACACAGAATCTCTTATAAATGGCGGTTAGGTTGATTCTCTTATGAATCTCTTATGAATCTCTTATGAATGGCGGTTAGGTTGATTTAAAGGAAGACTTGCACTGAGAGTAAATGCTCTTCTCTTTTTTAAGTCACCAACGATATGTGTTTGCATCCAGTGTTTATTATGTTAATAGAAGTCTGATCTGAGAGCTTGAGGCCATGCCTCTCCTTTCCATATCCCCTTCCCTGTACAGCGCCTCACCTGAGGGGTGGGGGGTTGGAGAATGTAGTTATTTTGGTTGGTTTATTGGATGTGGTAAGTGGTGAAGAACACACTTCTGAAATCAGGAAAATTGAAGTCTTGGCTCCCTTTGTTCACTGATAAGATTGCAGGCAGTTACTTAATCTCTTCACATCCTCTTTTGCTCAGCTGTGAAATGCCTTCATGGGGTAGTTGGGAGGATTAAATAAGTGACTATACAAATTCTGAAATAGTGCTTAATAAAGGATAACAATTGGTGTCACTGTCTTACACGATCCCTTGCTGTTTAATGTTCATCAGAAAGGAAAGAGAGATCCAAGAGAGCAAGATCATACTTTTTTTTTATTATAGAATTTGGGGAAGGGATGTGGAGAAAATGGAGTTTTCCAACAGCAGTTTGATAGAATTCTACTGGATATTTTTGCTTTTCGATCCCACAGTCCTGGGAATGGCCATATTATCATATTGTGATACTTGAAAGTTTCTTAGTATTTTGATTTTTGTAACTTAAAAAAAAAGTAAAGCCCTAAGAAAGTTTAACTCTTTGTGGCTTAGTAATATTTCTTAACATGGTGACCTCTCACCTTATCTTAGATAGTGTTATTAAAGGGACAATATTGGGCTCCCTTGCCCTTGTGAAGAGGAAATTTTCATTTACCCAAATTAATTAGTAAATTCGAGATAAATGAAGTTGCAAGCTGCCAGGCATACACAGCTGATTCAACTTAATAACTAGCTCTGTAACACTGTTCTGCTGTTCATCGATTTGCCTGAGTGGGCACCAGTAATGTCTCCATTGTGAGACTTATTGTTACTGTTTTTTGGCATATTGAATATGCCTCGGGTAGCTTGCCAGGCTCTGCTGAGTGGGCAGGATACTCTCGGTAGCTTGCCCAGCTCTCAGAGAGGGACGGAGGAATTGAACCCAGGTCAGCCGTGTGCAAGGCAAATGCCCTACCAGCTATGCTATTGCTCCGGTCCAAATCTAGTATAAGAAATGAAAATAACCACTTCCTGGTATTGACCCCAAGATCACAAAAACACTAATTCTAAAAGATGTAAGATGTATACATACCTACAATCATCACAGCTCTAAGTATAGTTGTCAGGATATGGAATAATCTAAATATCCAATAATAGATGAATAGATAAAGAAATTACAACAAATATTTATATGCATATAACTTAATAAGCAATGTCCATTTATTTCACCTGCCTGCAGTTCTTTCTGCCTCCCACAATTTCACTGATGTTCTTAAATATTAAACATAAATCAGGGCACTGAGTTTGCTAGGATTGGCATATATTTTCAAAAATGGTTATGAAAGGTCTCAATTTAAGGAATGACCATCCTTTGGATACCCTTGCCCTTTTAAAAAAAAGTTATATTTTTTAAAATTTTATTGAATCATCGTAAGATACAGTTACAAGCTTTCATGTTTGAGTTACAATCACACAATGATCAAATACCCATCCCCCCACCAGTGCACATTCCCCACCACCAATATCCCCATTTACCGCCCCCCTTCCCACCCTCCCACTACCTCTATGGCAGACAGTATTCCCCATACTCTTTTTCTACTTTGGGGCATTATGGTTTGCAATACAGATACTGAGAGGTTATCATGTTTGGTCCTTTATCTACTTTCGGCACACATCTCCCATCCGGACTGATTACTCCAACCATCTTTTTTTTAGTGATCCCTTCTCTATTCTAGCTGCCTTCTTTCCCCCTGCCCCTTCCTGCTCATGAAGTAGGCTTCCAGCTATGGAGCAATCTTCCTGGCCCTTGTATCTACTGTCCTTGGGTGTCAGTCTCACGTTATGTTATTCTATACTCCACAAATGAGTGCAGTCCTTCTATATCTGTCCCTCTCTTTCTGACTCATTTCACTTAGCATGATACTCTCCATGTTTATCCACTTATAAGCAACTTTCATGACTTCATCTCTCCTAACAGCTGCATAGTATTCCATTGTGTAGATATACCAACGTTTCTTTAACCAGCCGTCTGTTCTTGGGCACTTGGGTTGTTTCCAGATTTTGGCTCTTGTGAACAATGAACTGCTGCAATGAACCTATAGTTAGATACAACAGTGGCACTTGCCTGGCATGCAGCCTACCTGGGCTCAACCCCTGGCATCCCATATGGTCCCCAATCCCCAACAAGAGTGATTCCTGATTGTAGAGCCAGAGATAAACCCTGGTGTGGTCCAAAAATTAAAAGAGACACACACACACACACAGAGAGAGAGAGAGAGAGAGAGAGAGAGAGAGAGAGAGAGAGAGATCTTCTCAGGTGTGGTCCAAAAAAAAAAAAAAGCAAAAAGAGATGTATCTTCTCAGGAGTATGTTGAACCAGTCAGAAGAATAAGAGATGTCTTCTCAGGGCTATGTTAGCCGGTCAGAAGATGAAACATTCTCCTCTCTCCTTGTGGCAACAGCCTTAGGCTGCCTTTAAGTATGGGGATGGCCACTGGTCCCACAGGAGGGGGCCAGTATGCAGGGGTCTGAGTGGACAGCTGCTTCTTCCCGAGCAGGCTGCCTCTGGACTCACACTAGAAGCTTTCTGCTCAAAGCTTCCCTCGGGTCCCCCCAGACCTGCCTGCTTGTCTTACAGGAAAGGCTCATTCTGTTTGCTTTAGGCCCTGTTGCCAGTTAATGTTTCTTAGGGGTAATATTTGAAATGGTGAGAAAATAACTTCAATTGTGCTCTGTAACTTGGTCACTTATTTTTGCTGTTAGCTAACCCAGTGGGGATCTTGGTGCAGTACCGATCAGGCTTTTGCTAATCTGAAGATTGTGATTACACACACACACACACACACACACACACACACACACAAATACACACCACTTTCTGCTCTCCATTGCTGCATATACATAGAGATACCAGTGACAAGGGGAAGGTCACTGGTTGCAGAGACCACTGGGTGAGGTAAAATGTGGAAAACTTATAAACTCGGTAGACCTACATGGAGGTCATTGAAACATGTTATATTACTGATGCTGTCTTTATGATATATTGCTTGTGAATTATTTTCTTTCTCTAATATGAACATGTTTTGTTCCTAAGGGAGTTTACACTTTTACTAGCTAGTTGTTTTAAATCATAATCATCATTCCAAACCCCACTGCCACTGCCATTTCAAATAATATTTTCTTTTTAGTATTGTTTATTCCTGGGTATGCATTCAGAGCTCGTTCCTGGTGGGAATTGGGTGACTGTACGTTGTGACAGGCAGCTGAACATGGGTCATCTGTGTGCAAGGCAAGCGCCCTAACCACTGTACTATCACTTAGCCTTCTCAACAATATTTAAATGGACATAATCCCAATTAGATATAGTTATGATCTGCCTGCTTTTTGACTGATTTTGTCAGTAGTTTATATGTGACCTGTGTTAGGTAACATTTTTATTTTTAATTGAATCACCATGTGGAAAGTTACAAAGCTTTTAGGTTTAAGTCTCAGTTATACAATGCTCGAGCACCCATCCCTTCACCAGTGCACATATTCCACCTAGGTAACAATTTTTAATAAGGTGAGCAGAATATTTTTGTATGAGGAATAAATAATATTTCCTTCCTTCCTTTCTTCCTTCCTGCCTTTTGGTTTTGGAACCACACCCAGTGTTGTTCAGAGGTTACCCCTGGCTCTGCACTTACCTGGTGGTGTTCAGGGGACCGTATTCGATGCTGGAGATGGATTCCTGGTTGTCTGTTTGCAGACACAGTCTTACCTGCTGGACTATTTCTCCAGCCCCATTAAGTGTGGAATATTTTTTAAATAGCTTATTCTAATTTTGAAGACCAAGGTTAATTATTAGGGAAAATGGGGAATTTGTCACTTGATATGTTGTATTGTTTATCCTGGACAATTTATTTCTTAATTATTCAGAGACTTAAATTTTTGTAGATATAGGAGAAATACAGTTTAAGATATTTTTTTTTTACTTTTTGGGTCACACCTGCAGATGCACAGGGGTTACTTCTGGCTCATGCATTCAAGAATCATTCCTGGTGGTACTCGAGGGACCATATAGGATGATGGGAATCAAACCCAGGTTGGGCGCATGCAAGGCAAACAAACACCCTGCCCGCTGTGCTATCACTCCAGCCTCTAGTTTAAAAGATCTTAATATAGCATTTTGATGTCAAAATTTGTACTTGGACTTATTCTGGAAATGGTCTAATTAAAACATTCTCTTTTGTATTAATTACCCTTGAATACATTGTCATTTTTATAAGAAAATTGCCGACTCCAGAGAGATAGTATATAGTTAATGTGCTGCTCTTGCATACTGCTGACCCTCTGTGCTGCAGATGGTCTCCTGAGCACCCCAAGGAGAGATCCCTGAGCACAGAGCCAGGAGAAAGCCCTGAATACGCCAAGAAGATAGAAAGGGAAACTGGGAAACTGTCAGACGGACCTGTCTTTTTTCTTTCTTGGTGTTCAATATGCATAAATTCCTAACTCTGAACCTGTGAATCAGAGTTGTTCTCCTTTCTGTAACTCATTTCTGTATACTCAGAAATTTCTTTTGAGACTCAAAAGTAACCTATAATTTCCTGGCAATGTGTTGTGAGTTTGTTTTTATTTTTGAAGCAAGGAATACTTACTGCTAGGAGATCATGTATATTCAGGCTTATTCTCTCTCTCTCTCTCTCTCTCCTCTCTCTCTCTCTATCTCTCTCTCTCTCATCCTTATAACTATATGTAGGTGATAATCTGGCGGATTTCAGGCAGAGCCAAAGAATCAACATAACAGACTCCTGGTGTCTGTGGGATGATTTCATTTGCCATAGTTCCCCCTTCCTTCAGGAAGATTTCTTTCAATCCGCTTGCTTTACTTTGAATGCAGCTTTTAGGAGGCTCATATTTAGAACTTCTGTGCTATACAAAAAGAGATAGCTTTATAATTACTATGTAAGAACTATGAAGTGGGAAAGAATACATTGGCAAGGCATATTACAATTACTTTGTCATGCATCTGGTTATGTTGGCATATTTGTTTAATTAAATTCCCTGCTAATTATAACTGTATGTACTTGTGTTAATTATTATTTGCTTAACACAGGAAACAGTGTAATTCTTTAAAGGGAAGCAACCCGCTTTCTATTTAAATTAAATTTCAATGTAATATGCTTCCTAAAATAATGGTAGTGACATTTCATTAGGATAGTAGTTGAAAAATACATGCCTCAATGGAATTTGGGCAGACTGAAATTGAAGTGAGTTCTTTGAATATCAGTTCTTTGAATAATGCAATTAGGCATTAGAAAGTTTTAGACTAAAAATAGTTTACATTGCCAAACCATCATCAGATTGGTTTACTAAGTGATTAAATATTCAAGGAAAACCTTTCTTGCCTCCTATCCCCAGCATCCCATATGGTCTCCCAAGCAGCACCAGGGGTAATTCCTAAGTGAAGAGCCAGGAGCAACCCCTTAGCATCGCCAGGTGGGACCCCCCCACACACACACCAAAAAAAAAAGCCATAAAAAAAAAGAAAAGTAAAATTGGTAGTTTATCCATCTATTTATGATGCCTTAACTATCCACACAACTAAGTCTATGTTGTCATTTCTAGGCGATTTTAAGAGCAATATGCTAATGAGAGGGGCCTTCTAAAATCAGTGCTTCTCATACAATTTTGACTGTGGGGAATCTTATTTTCAACAGAAGTTTTGAATGGGACCATGAGATTTATGCCAAACAGATGGAGGTGTAGTTGTTCTTCGTGAGGTACAAGGTTCTCGCAGGCTCTATGTCACCCCCTGTGAAATCACATCGCTCTGTGATACATAAAATAAAAACTATGGAGCCGTTCACCCCCACCCCCGCCGCCTTTCCTTCCCATTAATAGGTATGTGTTGGGGAACAGTTTTTCCCCCAAAGTGTCCAAACACGTTGCTCACCAGTTCCCCGCAGACGTGTGACGAAGGATGACAGGTGCGTGGAGAAACCACTCTGGGAGACAGTTGATGGCCACTCGCTCTGTTGCCAAAGACACACATATTTTATAGAGAGTCTTAGCTTAAGGGGTTGGTCCAATCACATAAAGTTTAGCATTACTGACCTATCACCTTTCCCACTCTGCTTTGCCCCGGCCCAATCCCAATTAGGGCTAGATGCTGCAGTTAGGAATGACTCACTAAGCATAGGTGATAATTCTTGGGGGGCGGGGGGGCTGGGGAGGACTCAAGGCCAGATACCTGGTGCTTGTCAAATGTGCCCAGACACTCCCTACTATGTCCCTATGCAGGGAGAGGTCTTATCTGCTATGCAGGGACAGATCTTATCTGCTCAGGCACTCTTACAGGTATGCACTGTCTGCCATGATGCTAACCAGTGCTGGAAATGACAGTCAAGGCACAGCTCTTCACCCCAATAAGTGCCCAGTCAAGGAGACAGTATTGTCCAACTCTGAAGATTCATTCTAGGTCCAAATAAGTTAGCAATCGTTGCAGTGTTAAGAAGTGTGGCATAAATAGGACGTGTTCCCGGAGGGATGGAGAGGAGTTTATCCCTAGGCTCATCAAGGAACATTCCCTTGAATGATGGTAGGAGTTTGAGACGGAACTGTCCGAAGCAGAGGAAATCTGTTAAAATGGAGCCAGGAGTGAGGAGGAGGCCGTGGAAGCCCTAGATAGGAAGCAAAAGAAACGTATTTCACTGATGTGTCTAAGTGTCCTACGAAATTGGAAATAAGCGAGAAGGAACAAGAAGGAGCCATTTGCCAGGTGATTTATTTACCTGGTTGGCAATCATTCTGACCACTACCCATTTTTAGCCAATCAAGAGGTAAGTGCTACTGTGAAAGAATATTATTACCAAACTGAGTGTTTGTTTTTCCCCTAATGGCAATTGGAAACAACTGCTTTCAGCAGGCTCCCTGGGGTGTCTAAATGCTATCTCTGCTGTACAGAGAACAACAGCGACGGTACCCACGTTACCCCCTGGTTCCTAAGACTGGTCATAACTCACCCTTCAGTTTCACTCTGTCACCAAAGTGAGACAAGAACCTTCAGTTGGCCAATGGAAAATGTGTTTTGAGAGGGATTCCTCATCACCTAAAATGTGTCCTTGTCTTATTGGAAGGTAATATCAACTGCATGAAGTTAGATAGTGCCCTAATAAAGTTCAGAGAAATTGCAGATTTAGAAGAGATGTTCAGATGTCCCACTGTCACTTGGCAGACATTGAACTCCAGGCAAGAGGGATAAAAGGCTGGGACTGGAGTGGTAGCACAGTGGGTAGGGCGTTTGCCTTGCACGCAGCCGACCCGGGTTCGATTCCCAGCATCCCATATGGTTCCCTGATCACCGCCGAGGGTAATTCCTGAGTGCAGAGCCAGGAGTGATCCAAAAAGAGGAAAAAAAAAAGAGAATAAAAGGCTGGCCGGGTCCCCCCTTTTCCAAAATAGCATTAATCTGGTGAAGAACGTTGACAAGATGGAAAAGTCTTGAGCAGCTTGGGTGGGGGTGGAAGGATAGGAGTTGTGTATACCACAGGCATAAGCATAAACACTAATGTAACCATGTCACATTAACTACAGTAGAAAAGGAGAAAAAGTTACATGGGTAATTAGAAATAGTGTTGTAAGTAGATAGCAAAAATTCAAAGAATAGATTATGGAAACCTGAGCTAAAGGCTCTGGTACTACAGGCCATATCACGCATGCTCACCTTTCGGCCTGACCAGAGAATCGGGGCTATGCAGACGCCAGGGAGGATGTTGTCTGGGAGAATGAAGAGCCCAGAGGGCTTCACCTGCCATGGCCTGGGAAGTTGTCTGACCACTCTCAGAGCACTTTGCTTATCCCTCAGCCGCAGACCCCCCGCTAAACTCCACACTCCATGTCTCGCTGAGGGGTTAGCAGGGAGCATTGTCAGGAGGCAATAAAGAGGCTCACCAAGGCCTGACGCTTAGTTGTCAGATAAGTTGGTTTGGTTTTAGCCTCGCAAATTTGACCTGCTTTGCCAACTTTGGGGGTGTCTGATAGCAGCTTCACCTGCCAGCTACCCAGAGGTGGGGCTTCCGGAGGGAAAGGGCCGTTCCCAATTAGTGCCCCATTTTTTTTTTTTTTTTGTCAGAGACTTTGAACAGATCCGTGTTTGATCCATCCCATCTTTCTGTCCTGGAGTTGCGTCTGGTTTTTTTATTCCACTTTTGAGGTCTGTCTTCACACATTCTGCCTTGAGCTGTGTAGCACATAGGAGCACAAATGATTTCTTTTTATTAACATCTAAGCAGAGTCGTTAAGGGGAGACTTGAGAAAAACTTTAGGTTATTTTCTAATGAGGAAAAAAAATTTCTAAATGCAACATATCCTAGATAACGAAGCAAATCAGAGATAGGTTTGAGCTTCTCCCTCATTCCCTTTGTCATTCCCTTTTAATATCCAAAGGAGCCCGTTTTTGCTCTGAATTAGCATCTGGGTTTGAAGGCCCTGTTACCAGTCTCCACGGGGACACCCCAACTCTGGTGCTATCTACCTCCTCACCCCCTTTTTTATCCCCCAGAACTGAATCATGCTGCTGAGTTGTAGTTAGAACAAGTGCCTTTGTTTTCCTAATATCATCTTCTCTGTTTTTAATGTGTCCCCTGTGCCAAGACAGACATCGGGCAACTGAAACTTACAGTAAAATCAGCACGATTCATCGTCTCTCCAGGCAGAATGTCAGCTCGATGTGAGCATTTTAGTGAAGGCGGGATAAATGTTTTTGGACCCCCGCATCATTGGAACTATGAGGAAAGCTCCTTTTCTAATCCTTCAGCGCATTCTAAGCTTCTAGCATGTTTATCTTTGCAGTGGTTCTGTCAGAGCAATAATGCTGGCGTGGGAATCCAACTCATTGATGAGGAAATTCAGGCTCTTAGAAGTCAGGCCACTGGCTGGTTTTCTACAGCCAGCAGCGCTGAACCCTACACCCAGGCCTGCCAGATGATAGAATTCACACTTCGCAATCCTGCTCCGAACTGTACTTGTTTGTGCCTTCAGCATTCTGAGAAGGTTTTCCACACAGCAGTTACAGTTTGATTACTTAAGATTGTTCCTATCCTATCACACTCGGTGATGCACAGGAGTCACTCCTGGCTCTGAACTCAGGAATTACACCTGGCGGTGCTCAGGGGACCATATGGGATGCTGGGAATCGAACCCAAGTCAACCACATGCAAGGCAAATGCCCCACCCGCTGTGCTATCACTCCAGCCCAAGATTGTTCCCATCCTAAACAGCTTTGTTTGAAAATGCTAGAGTTAGGGAGTCAGTGCACCCCTAATGTTGAGTCACCAGGTATGTTTCTGCTGATACTAGACTTCCAAGAACTTCACAGTTCTCACATCCAAAAGAAGCTCGAGTTGGGGCAGAGACGTGAGGGACTCTTCATGGTGAGTCTCACTGGATCCTCATTCTCACCCGAGTGGAGGGGTCGCTGTGTTTGCTCTCTGTGGTTACCTGGAGAAGAAGCAGAGCTGCAGACTGTGGGTGAAGGCCGTGCCACCCCCGGAATCTGGCTGGAGTTGTTCAATGGCCCGCATAACTTTTCCCAATTCTGAGCTTCCTTGATTTGAAAACACCACCGGTCTTAAGAGGTTAGTGGAAGAGGTGGTGGGCCTCTCCAGTGAGCAGTTGCGTGGAGGCCAGGGGGAAGGACTGATCACTTGTACCCAAGGAGTGGAAGAGTCACAAAAGAAAGACTTTGGAGAAAGGGAAAGTAGAATTTACCCAGTGACCCAGGGCATCCAGAGTCGGGCTGCAACCACAAGCAAGTACCAAGAGCCCTGTAGCTCCTGGCCAGGGCCCCCATGGAAGACGGAGCCAGGGAAGCAGCTGTGCACTTGGTGAGGGAGGGTCTTCGGTGTCTAAGGAGTGGGCAGTGTGTTTCTCAGTGGCCCAACCCCAGGGGGCCAATGGAAAGTCCTCAGCAGAGGAACCGTCTCAGGCAGCTCCTAAGATCCAGGCTTGTTCTGAGGTGGTGACCTCAGTTAAGTCCGAACTGAAAGGCAGAGATGGGCCTGAGAGAAGAAGAAAAGACGCCCCCAGAGCCAACTTGCACACTGTCTCTGTCACTGTCTCTTGTCACTGAGCGGCTGGGCACACGAGAATGCCATCAGCGAGGATCTGGATTGCAATCAATGGGCCGTGGGCCTGGGCCCGGGGGCGAGCTGGTGATGGGGTTGTCGTGACAACCTGAACTTCCTTTCCCCTGTGCTGTGGAGAGGCTCAGTGGGCTGGTGAATGCTGAGGTGTGCAGAGCTGGTTGAGAAGCTCGCGAGTCATCTTCGCTGTGGCCGATGGTTTGAAACTAGGACCGTAAATGATGTTATCGAGAACAGACATAGACTGTGGGGAAGGAAAACAGCAACTCAGGCTGGCGGAAAGGAGCAAAGATAAAGAGGTTCAGTTAGTGGCGGAGGGAACAGCAGACAGGGCAGTAAAGGGAAGGACAGCAGCATGACGCCTTCCTGAGAAGGAGGGGTCCGGCCGTAGAGGGAGATGTTGGGGAGACTTCGGATGAGCACCCTCAAGAGCTCCCTGGACACTTCCAGACAAGCATGCTCCGAGTGACAGATGAAGGTGAGCACACATGTCCTGACTGCTAGTGGAAACTGCTCTTTAAAAAACTAAGTTACTGGAAGGGAGCGCGGATACCTCAGCTAGAAGAGGCTCCTGCCTTGCATATATAAGGCCCTGAGTTTGTTACCTGGTGCTGCCCACATGCGCCATGCATAGTCTATGTATTTCTGCCAGCTGGGACCCCCCACTGCCCTAACAGATGCACGGTCTGCAGGACGTGGCCAGGTGTGTGAGGGCAACACAGCTAAAACCATCGCCAGAGGCTCCAGCCCCTTGCAAGTACATGTGTCAGCACCATGTGCAGCCCCAGCAAGCTCTGCCCCCACGGCATATGTGACCATGACATGCATTTTGTGTGTGACATCAGCACCCTGTTGGAGTGTGCCAGCACTGCACTCAGAGGTTGCAAACTCCCCAGCAGGTACCACAGCCAATGATGTGTAAGAACAGCAGCAAAGAGAAGGGAAGCGGGGAAAGATCCACGTAAAAGCTCGGGAAGAGGGGAAGACTTATTTCTTCTTTGAGAATAACCCAGACATGGCCATGGCTGGTTGGAGTTTTGTACTGGGAGTTGACCGTATTTTGAGCATAACCATAGCCCCATAACCTTCTGCTCTTTTCCTGTGTAAACAGAAGAGAAAACCTATCCTATGGCATGGACCTTCTCGGACACCAGCAGCAGGGATTAAAGAATCACACGGAATGTTTATACAAGGAAATTCGAGACTTCTTGAGTCGATTTGGATTTGGTGTTGCCACAGAATTCCTTTAGGTGCCATTGACAATCTTTAATTACAGAACTGAATTTAGAGTTGAGTTTACCAAGAGGAATACTAATCTAGGTCTGGGGTTAAGGCCAAGAATAATCTCTAAGAAAAGGATCAAGTAGAATTTGCCTTTTAATCTTTCAAAAATTGTTTCTTTAATAGAATTCTGTGTGTTTGTGAATTATATTCAACTATGACCCAAGCAATTTTCTACTGAGAATACAGTCGGTTGCAACTTTATTATTTGGCGGCAAGGCTTGGGAGTTTGAGGGTAAAATGGAAGTCTTGAACAATGAGTGTCCAAACTGAAAAAACAACAGACTCACCAGTTTAGAGCTTAAAAATAGGATACTTTTATTTTTTTTCTCAGTAACCTTTACTTTTATGGGATAGAGTGTCAGGAAACAGAGAAGGCATTATGGGAAGCGGTTCCCTTTGAAGTTTTGTTTGTTTGTTTGTTTGACTCTAATAGAAAATTATGTCTTATAGCATGTTTTTATTGCTAACGATATTAGCCCAAAGCCATCTTCTCCCAGCACCTTGTACACAAGATGCCTTACACCTACAGTGATTAATTCCTGAAGCAAAATCCTGAAGGATTCACATCTTTTACAGTTAAAAGTATCCCAACTGGCCCTCAGTCTACTGAGAAACTGAGTGTCACGTCCAGTCTTCTCCAGAGGTGGGGGAGGGAGACTCAGTAGGCTGTCAGGGCTCTGATTGTTCACAGCAAAGTGTTTGATTCCTCCCAAGAGTGCCTCAGCATTACATCAAATAACCTGCTCTCCACTCTCTTTAGCCCTAACAGTAGGACATCTGCTCACAGCCATCGCTGTGGCAGCCTCTGACAGGCGACTGGGACTCTGCACGTCACGTGACCTTCCTCCCACAAGCCTCTGGCTGCGTCAGAACTCTGCCCCATTGAGTTAGTGCATGTTTTATTTTCCTTTGGATGCTCGGTCATTCCTTTCCCCATTCAGCCTTCAGTCGATACTATCTATCTTTAATGTGAATTGCTTCTCCCCAGTGATCTGAGAGGTGTGAACCCAGGCACTTTTTCAAGTGAGGAGAGAAAAGCAGCGATCTCTCTACTAGACAACTGTCAAAAAAAAAAAAAAACCACCTTAAGATAGTTAATTATTTCATAGGTGAGATATTTGGGAACAGAGAAATTACTCCCCCGAGAACACACAGCTACTAAGGATAGAACTGAGATTCCCTCCAGCTTTATCCGTCTAAAAAGTCTTTGCCCTTCCAGTGCTTCCTTTAGGAGTTAGTAACTCTGTAGGAAACAGACGGAGTGAAAGGGAAGGTGAGACCACAAGCATGAAAACATTGTAATAAATTGCAGTGGCAATTCAGAGAGGGCCAGGTAAGAAGTTAGAGGAGTGACATACATCTGGGTTGGATGTCAGGGATGAGAAAGAGCAACTGCTCCTCCAGTTCACATTCCCCTCCATCTGGAAAGTGGGTATCTTACTGATGGGTGTCTTTCTTTTTAATTGAGGTTCTCTGGTTGGCAATAGAGTTGACGGTGGTTTCCTGTGCACATAATCCCAACAACACGTCCCTCACCAATGTGCCCATCCCTTCCCCAAAGGACCCAATGTCCCTCCCTTTCAACACCACCCACCCCGCCACAACACACACACACACACACACACACACACACACACACACACACACTCTCCGTTGTATACATCAGTTCTATCTCCCATGGTGTTGTCATTACCCCCTTGAGACCACCTTGCTGTCTAACTTGAAATCTATTTATGTGTAGCTTATATTATTCTTTTCTCAGCGATGGTCTGGAGCAACAGCACAGCAGGTAGGGCGTTTGCCTTGCACGTGGCTGACCCGGGTTCCATTCCTCTGTCCCTCTCGGAAAGCCTGGCAAGCTACTGAGATTATCGCACCCACATGGCAGAGCCTGGCAAGCTACCCGTGGTGTATTTGATGTGCCAAAAATAGTACCAACAAGTTTCACAATGGAGACGTTACTGGTGCCCTCTCAAGCAAATAAATGAACAATGGGACGACAGTGCTACAGTGCTACTCAGAGATATGGTGAATATTTAAAATAAATAAACTCCAGTCAAGTTGACTGGGTCACAGCATAAAAGTAGATGAAGGGAAATCTGGAGACATTTATTATATATATATTTTATTATATATATAGATATAGGTTGGTTTTTTATTTTTGTTTTTCACCAGAACCACTCGAACTGCTTCCTCTCCCTCTCCCTCTTCTAAGGGAAGAGAAGAATGATCCTCAATGTTTTTTTTTAAAAAAAAAAGGTTGCAAAAGCAACACCTGGAACTGGCTTCATGCTCAGGAGCAGATGCTCTGGCTCCTCCTCGTGGGCTCGGAAGCTCTACATGATCAGGGAAACTTCTCTAGTAACGAACTACAGAAATGATCCCTGAAAGGAGTCTTCATATATATGTACATTATATAGAAACATATAATATACATGTGTTTCTGAAGTGTCTTAGGGGAAGGTATTTTGATAAAGTCTAGAGAGAGCAGCATTTAGATACTAAGTGGGTGCTGAAAGAGAGACTTATTTTGACATCAACTTCACTGATGGGCTCATAGTGAGCATCTCCCCTCTCTCCTCTGGAGGCAGCCGCTCCTGGTGCCCAGGTGACTATGTGAACCCTGGGAAGGTGCGGGGGGGGGGGGGCACACCTCCATGTGAGCATGCACTCCAGCACATGGTGACATCTTCTTTTGTCCCCTAGGTCACTTTCTTCACTGTAGTCTTGATCCCCACAGAAATCTTTAAAGTGATTTTTAAAATTTGTATTATTGGGGCCTGGAGCGATAGCACAGCGGGTAGGGCATTTGCCTTGCACGCGGCCGACCCGGGTTCAAATCCCAGCATCCCATATGGTCCCCTGAGCACCACCAGGGGTGATTCCTGAGTGCATGAGCCAGGAGTGACCCCTGTGCATTGCTGGGTGTGACCCAAAAAGCAAAAAAAAAAGTATTATTCCCTACTGCCCCCCAAATATTAATACTCATCACCTATCTTGGGTCACTCCATTCTCTCTCCCACAGCTGCCACCTTCCTCTTCCTGTCTGTTGCCCGTGCCTATTTTTATTTTTATTTGGCTTTGTCTGTCCATCAACTTCCTGTCCTACCTAGTAGTGCACACCAAGAGAAAACCATCTAACGTTTCTCTTCCTTCTCGTCTATCTCTCATCTGAGAATCCCCTACACCTGGAGAGTGGCTGAAACACCCAGCCAGCTACTTCATTACCTTGCCTGCGTTCCTTCCTTGGTTTCAGGGCAGAGTCTAAACCAGAGTTTCTCGACTGGACACCATGTGGCACCCTGTGAGTCCCCAGGAGCTGGGCCGCAGGTGAAAAGTGCATAAAAGGGGTCCCGTGGTGTCTGGTTGGATGGGGATGATACAGGAAGGGAGAAAGGTTGCAAAGATGGAAAATGGTTGAGAAACACCAGTCAAGCTCAGCGTTTCTTATTTGTTGTTTGGGGGCCACTCGGCTGTGCTCGGGGGGCCATCTCTGGTAATAGGCATCCAGTCAGGGTCATGGAGTGAAAGGCGAGAACCTTATCCACTGTCCTGTCTCTCAAGCCCGACACTGGGACTTCTTCAACATTTTCCCACTTTCTGCCTAGGCAAGTTTTACATGATGCCAGGTAGATGGGGATATAAATCACACACAGAAACCAAACACTCATGATAACACATCAACAAGGCAACTTGCATAAAACAGACCTTTTTAAAGTTCCGCACGACCCATGCGGGATTGGGGTCCACAGTCTAAGAAGTGAAGCCCTAGACCAGAGATTTCTCTGCCCCCCGGTGCCCAGAGCAGTCTCGGG
Organism: Sorex araneus; assembly: GCF_027595985.1. Classification (NCBI taxonomy): domain Eukaryota; kingdom Metazoa; phylum Chordata; class Mammalia; order Eulipotyphla; family Soricidae; genus Sorex; species Sorex araneus. Next base: position 431,971,386 of record NC_073302.1, read on the forward strand.
CTGCACAGTCATCTCCTGCCTGCCTGCCTCTCTGCCAACAACTCACTGTTGCTTAACAGAGCACGCCCGGCCTATGCGGTGGTGCCACGCGGAACCCGGGTCTGGGCTCTTACTCTGTACAGTGTTTTTATTTCCGCCTTAATTAGCAGTCTACAGGAATGGTTCTCCTGTACTCACCAGTTCACACGTGTAATAAGAGTGATGCTCCCTGCTCTGAACCCTTGCCAGGGAAGCATGGAAGACCTGCCTCCCCACCGCCACCTGCCCATAGCCCTTGTCGTTGTGCTCTGCCTCTGGGTCTGGCTCTGTGCCCAGTTGTTTCCTGTCCTCTTGCCATAACCACGGCCCAGTGTATGTACCAGCTGTCTTCCGATTAGCCTTTCCTGAGAACAAATTGCTCCTTCCTTCCCCTTCCATAGTACATGCGTATGTTTATGTCACAGAATCCCTGGTGGCACCTTCATTTGCTCGCAGGACGGTGTTCTCTCATGACAGGGACGTTTCCGAGAATGGAAAGTGTAGCTGCTTAATCCTCGTGCGGTTGTCTTCTTGTGTAGTGAAGAGCGAGTAAATTCTCTGTAGGTGGGTAGAAGTACGTCTTGGTCTGGGTTCGACTTGGCTTGGCTTTGGGGCCACATCCAGTGGTGCTCAGCGCTTACTTCTGGCTCTGTGCTCAGGGATCACTCCTGTGGTGCTCTACAGAATGTGGGTGGTGCCAGGGATCGAACTGGGCTCGGCTGCATACAAGGCAAGTGCCTTGGCCTCTGTCCTTACTTATCCCTGCACCTCACTGGATGGAAGTATGGACAGATAATAGTTTTGTCCTGTGTTGTTCCTGTATGTAGCAATCTAGCTTACATAATCCATTAGCCTTGTTAAGTCTCTTTCCAGTCTCATCTGGACAGGGTACTGCCACAGAAGTGGAGGAAGCCTCTGTTTAGATTTTCATATAGTAATTATTTATTAGTACTCTCACGGGCAGATGTAAATGTGTGGTGTATAAATAGATTATGGGATGTTGTTGACTCTAAACTGCACCACCATTAGGTGACTGCTTCCGACTACGTAGTCAAGATAATTTTGCATTTTAAAAATAGAGCATAATTATCTGCTATGATCACCTAGACAAATATCATGGCTTACTTTACATTTCAGTAATTCACATAATAGGGCACTTTCCAACGTTCACCAGCATCCTCGATGTCGGCCAGAAGCTAAAACTGACTATTCCAGGAATCCTGAGTCTATCTTGAGATTTTTGGTCTTAAAATCCTCCCCCTACTGTGTCCATGTGGCAGAAAGTTGGGAGCAGTGAGTGTAGCCTGAAGTACCCATAACATTACTTACGAGCATTATATACCAGTGCATTTGACTTTGGGTTCTTTATGTATTTAATGAATATTTGCTGTTTTATTTCTTTGCTTTACTCCCTGTATGAACTGGAGTGATAGCACAGTGGGTTTGCCTTGCATGTGGCTGACCCAGGTTCGATTCCTCCACCCCTCTCGGAGAGCCCGACAAGCTACCGAGAGGATTCTGCCCACACAGCAGAGCCTGGCAAGCTACCCATGGTGTATTCGATATGCCAAAAACAGAAACAAGTCTCATAATGGAGACGTTACCAGTGCCCACTTGAGCAAATCGATGAACAACCAGACGACAGTGCTACAGTACAGTGCTAAACTCTGTGTATATACACACATGTACACACACACACATTACTGCCTACCGTACATTATTTTTGTTCTATTTGCTTGCTGTCACTATACTGACAGGTTAAGCTGGTTATGATGCAGAGCTTAAAAAACACTGTTTTGGCCGTTATCCATAATTCAGATAAGACAGGTGCAGAATTTGACCTCCAAGCCCCAGAAATTTCTCCATGGTTGTGAATGTGGCTTGTAACTGTTCTGGAGAGGAGCAGGTCGGGGGAAGAGTTACGCTAGCTATGTGTCTCTTGAAACCTAACCAGTTTCTGCTGGCCAGCAGTCCTTTTTCTTATTTACTTTCCCTCACTTGCTGATGTTTCTTGGTTAGTTGCAGAATGTCATGGATGTCTTTGGGGAAGCCAGTGAGTAATCTTGTGACCAGGAAAGGTGAACTGAGGAAATTTACTTACTTTCTGCTGTAATGCTGACTGTATTTTCTCTTGACCCCCTTCGTTAGAAGCCGTCAGTAATGATTCCGTCTCTGCAACTCATTCCTAAATAAAATTAATTGGAAACGAGATAGCTCCCTAATAATGATGCTTGTTTTGGCATAATGGGAGAAAAGGATTAAATTCTTTGTTCTAATTAATAGGAATGAAAATAGAATCACAATCCGTGGTGTGGCAAAATGAGAGAAAATAAGGCTTGTAAGTAATTTTCATGGTTGTTTAGGAATAATTGTTTCATTATCAAGTTAATAGTTTTTACAAACAGCTTCCATTTCCATATCATATTTCCACAGTAGCTCTTTATTCAGATTGCCTAAGCAGAAGCTGACAAGAACTTGTTTTAAATCCATCCCGTGCCTAAAATATGCATCCACGGTGTTTCTGGGCAGCAGATATGGCAGGAAAGACTTAAGGTAGGGGCGGGAAAGAGAGGGTCAGGTTGGAATCGGTTGATTAATAAGACAACAAAATTCATTCACCAGCTTGTTTCAAAGGAGACTCTTATTATTCTGGAGAGAAATTAGACATCAGATCCCTCCTGGGCCCCAGGCTCTGACATGTGTTTTATAATGACAGTTAATTAGATGCTGTCTGCAGCAATCATAGGCTGTCATCCCTAATACATTTCTGGGAAGTTGAAGGACAGGAGAAGTCACCCCCCCTCCCCCCTCCCCCCTTCTCGTAACTGAAATCAGTTGCCAAAATTAACTCTGAATATATGAGGCACAAGTTCAACAATTATGCAGCCATTCTGCATCTTGGTGCCCCCTGCTTAGTATGTGCTCCGCGTTCCAGACTCCGCCGGGTGTGCCTTCCGCAGACGGAGGTGTTACCGCAGCCCGCATCCCATTTCAGAGCATCTCACACACAGCAGCCGCTGTCCCCTGGACCCGTGGAGGACGCCACGGATGCTGGCAACTTTCACGCTGGACCACGCACAGACTCCTTCACCAGAGGCTCCTCCCTCCATATTTATCAAAGCCGAGTTTGCCAGGCACTCGTTAAGATGATTTACTCCCCTGTGTATGTGTGTGTATCTGTATGTGTGAGCTAGAGAGTCGATTTAAGGTGTGCTGTCTCTCCGTGTGTATATCTGTATCTGTAAACAGGAAATTCGGATCTCTTAGATTCCCAGTGTCTCCTTTTGCTGGGCATCCTAGGCACGCACCAACAAAGTGTCCTGGAGGAGAGGCGAGGCTGGAAACCCTACCTGTGACACATCGAAAGCGGTTACGGGTCCAGAGTGATGAAAGTACAGTGGGTAAGGTGCTTAGCTGGCAGGCGGCTGTCTCAGATTCAATCCCTGACATCCCATGGGTCCCCTAAGCACCGCCAGCAATACTCCCTGGGTACAGGGCCAGGAGTAAGCCCTGAGCATCATCAGGTGTGCCCCCCCCCCCACACACAATAAAACAAAGTCAGAGATCATGATTTTCAGGGACCTCAGATTTCAGAACTGTGTCTTAACTCTTTTCATCTTGTGTCTTCTGCTTCACCTTTTGGGGGGAGTGAGGGAAGGTGTTTAGGGTGGTGTTCAAGGCTTACTCCTTACTCTGGGCTCAGGGATCACTCCTGGTCGTACTCGGGGAACCCTCTGCAGTACAAGGGATCTCACCAGCATTAGCCATGTGCAAGCCAAGTGCCTTGTCCCCTGTGCTATCTCTCCAGCCCCAAACTCTTTTCATCCTGACAGAGCTTGTTGCAATTTTACACCTGAAAATGTCTTATTTTGGTGCGAGGTGATCCAGTGTTTGAGATGAAACTTCCTCCTCCTGACAGTGTGCATCTGAATATTTTCCCTCGTGGGATATTTTTCCTCCTATATTACGATGGGAGTGACTTGGTGCAAGTGATCAGACTTGGCTGAGCTTGAGTTGGCACCAGGGAGAGCAGGTGTCGGGACAGGTAATCACATAGGTAATCACCCGCTCTGGTGGGCCTCAGTGGGCCTGAGTGGGGGACTCGGTGCTGGCACCTGTGGACTCCCCAGCAGTGCTCACCTCTGATTGCTGCCCTTGCACATCCTCAGCCTGTCCTCTCTCTCACCTCAGCAGGCCACGGGGTTTCAAACTGCCTGTGAAAGGGCGCACGCATTGGCTTCGTGCCTTCCCGGTAGGGAAGCTCACTCTATAGTGAGCTGGGAGCCTCTGTTTCCCGGCGTTTAAGACATGTCCGCTCAAGTGACAGGTGTAGATCCCATATTTCCAGGCTTGACCCCCTGAGAACTGAAGACTCTCGGTGGATTTCAAAGCTGGCAGGAGAGGATTCTCCAAAGAGTGTCTCAGCAGTCCAGGTTCCTGTTTTCGCCCTGTCCACCTCCTTCTAGAGAAAGGAACCAAAGTGAGTCCGGCAGCTTAGGAGTGGGGCCAGGTCATTTTACTCTTTTACTCTTTCCCAGGTGTGACTTGAATTGTTTTTTGCTTTTTGGATAAGGCTCCCTGGATAATCGTGCAGACCTTCTGAGTGTTTCGTTCCCCTAAGTGGCAGATGCGGTTCCCAGAACATGCCCGACATCCCGCCCCACTGCTGCTTACATCTCTGGGTTCTTCTTGCACATGGCAGTGCTCCGGGATTGAACCAGGGGTTCCCGCAGGTCCACATCTGCTCCAGCCCACTAAGCTCTCTCAGCCCTCTAGGTACTGTCTGAGGGTTCTTGTGAACACTGATGATTTGGGGGGCTTAAATGCCGGCAGTAAACTGGCTTTCTTGGAGGTCCTGGCTCTCTTTCCCTTTTTCTGATATTCATATATACACAAAGTTGTTGGCCCACCAGATTCTCTCAATACCAGTGATTTCATAAACCTCTGATGGAGTGGATTTTTTTTTTTTGGGGGGGGGGTGTTGGGCCACAGCTGGCACCTGGCGGTGTTTGGGAGACCGTATGGGAGGCAGGGGATTGAACCTGAGTAGGCTGCATGCCCTGCCCACTGTACTCTTGCTCTGACCTATGATGGAGTGGATTCTATAATTGACAAGGACATGGCTAAGAAGGCTGCTATTTGCTGTGAGTAGCAAAGACCTTTGACAGTTTTGGAATCCCCCCAAACCCACCATCCTAAAAGCAAGACTGACATTTTAAGCCCCTCTTCCTGACATCAGGCCCCCAGAAGACCCGAGACAGGTGCTTTCAAAACATAGTGCTTGGAGATGACACTGAGTGACATTCACCGTGCCTGATGAATGCAGATAAATAAGATTCTACTTGTTCCTAGGATTCTGTATTCCATGAGTCCCCAAGTTTACTTTGGTCTACCATCCCCTTTTCAGGAAAAAAAAAATTTATTGAGTTCTCCCCTCTGGAAATCTACCTTCATTAATCCAACAAACAAATGTCCCCCACTTGCACTGGCGGCTTTTTTACTCCTACCACCTCCTCCACTTCCATCACCCCATTGCCCCCCCCCCCCGCCTCCCCTGGTGGAACTTTGGGAAAGATTGCTCTACCCAGTGAACTGAGCAGGCAGGGTAGAGCGGCCCAGGCTGCAGGGTTGCAGACAGTTAACCTCCCTGAAGATCCGCGCTGATGGCTTGAATTATTCTCAGGCATGAGCAGAAAGTATATGCTTAGCCAGTTCCATATGTGTTACTATTATGGTTGCTTTCTAAATGAATGCAGCCTCCTTACCAGCTGTGGACTCTGCGTGTTTGCTAAGGTTTAAAGATGTTTCAGTGGGAAGTTGAGTACTTTGAATGAAGATGTTGAAAAAAGAAGGCAATCAACGATAATGAGATTATATATATACACATAAAGTTAGCTCCCAGCCCGGCACATAGTAAGCATTTATTAAGTGTTAGCTCCAGTTGAAGTTACTGCTATTATTCATAGGCCGTCCCAGCTTAACTCAAGTTATGTGTTGATCATCAGTACATACTGATCTTGCTTTTGAGCATGAGAACTTCATTTCACTTGTTTTGCGGGGTGAAGTGGAACCTCCTAAGCAGTGTTCAGGGGGCTCGAAGGCCAATCTAGCAATTCTTGACCGACCAGGCTGATGGTTCAATGCACAGGCTATGTGATGTAGTGGTGGGATGGGAGGTGGGGGGGGCACCAGAATGCCACTGATGCTCAGGGGATTGGACTGGCATCAGATACATACTAGACAGAGCCCCTAGGCCCTGCACTATCTTCCCAACCTCTTGGCTTCATACCCCCATAAGAAAAGTCCTTTTAAATTTCCACATCGTTCAAGTTTAACTTCTTATTCTATGTGTGCATATTGCAGTTTATGGGCCTTTACTGTGGGCATTAGCTCCAAGTTTATATTTCCATTGGGTTTAGTGAAGCTGATGTTTTCAGATGAATTAGATGGACAGTGTGGAGCTCATCGCTGGACCAGTTTCAGAAATCATTGAGGCTTATGGATAATTCATAATGTCGACTCAAAGTTTATGATTATTTTTCCCCTGAAGATCTGAATCTTCTCAACACCCCACCCATTATTAGTTTAATAATTGATGATGAAAGCATGTTCCATCTGATGAAAGCCTGATACCTCCAGCCACGACCTGGACATATGGCAGTAGACACAATAGTGCCATGAGTTGGATGGAATTGGAAGGCATCATGCAGAGCCAAGTAAGCCAGAGGCAGAAGGACTTACACATGATCTCATGCATCTGCAGTATGAAAGAAAACAAATCAAGGGTGTGGACGATAACAATCTAGACTAACCCTTGGATACTGAACAGACTTGAGAGTTCCTCTATTCTCAGAAAATGAAGACTGGGAACAAATACGCTGCCAGGAATTAACACATGAATGTAAGTGGAGGGTCTCAGTTTCATAGGTGGTGCTGAGGGAAGTAACAGTATGCACCCAAACCGCAGGTGTCAGCTACCAGCTTCCAAATAATGGGGAAGTGACAGAGAGGGGGATGGAATGTTGAACTGGAGTGGACATAGGAGTAAGGGGACGGTCCTTGGCATCTGGCAGGGGGAGGGAAAGGGGGCGTGTAGTGCAGTGTAGTGCAATAAATTTGTCCTTCAATGCCAGAAACTCTGTTAGAACCCCATTACCTAACCGATCATTTCAAAAGTTTTAAGAAACACTGCCGTGACTTTGGGACTCCAGGTCCCAAATTTAGAAGAATTTAACTTTTTTTTTTCTTTTTGGATCACACCCAGCGATGCTCAGGGGTTACTCCTGGCTTTGCACCCAGGAATTGCTCCTGGCAGTGCTTGGGGGACCATATGGGATGCCGGGAATCGAGCCCGGGTCGGCCACATGCAAGGCAAATGCCCTACCCGATGTGCTATCGCTCCGGCCCCCGAAGCAGAATTTAACTCTTGACGAAGTCCAGTTTTCAAAAAAGTTGGGCAACATTTTGCATGATTTAAAAAGAAAAATTTGTTGTATCCGAAGTGAGGAATTTCCCTCCTGAATGTTTCACTATGGAATGGCATATGCCGAAGTTTCTTCATCTTTTTAATCTGCAAAAACCTCCTCCTTTGTGGGTGGTGGGAAGGGGTAGAAACTGACATGCTGAAAGGCGTGATGCATCTGGCTTCTCTTTATATCAGAGGCCGTATCATTGATCCCCTATCATTGATTGCCCTAGAAATAACTCCCAGCCCCGTGTCAGGCCACTGCGTAGAGTAGACGATATGACGGATGCAGCGGGACATCTGCAAGGACACGGCTTTCTTCATCTGTGCACACTCCATAGCTGTCTGTTGCTCTTGTCTTTTAGCTGATCACATTTCATAAAGTTGTTTTCCATATGCAGGTGTACCGGGACTGGGTGTGTGTGTGTTGGGTTGGCGGGGGGGTGGGGGGGTGGAGCGGTGTTAGTGCAGTAGAAAGGACTGTGGCATTGGGCTGGAGCGACAATACATGGGGTGGGGTGCTTGCCTTGCACATAGCTGACCCAGCCAGGTATGATCCCTGGCACCTCATATGGTCTTCAGCCCTGCCCAAAAGTGACCTCCGAGAGCAGAGCCAGGACTAAGCCCTGAGCACTGATAGGTATGGCTCAGAAACAAAACAAAGGAACAAAAAAGACCGTGGCACAGTTAAGTCATCCAGTTACCCAGGGCAAGAGAGTGTGTTCCCCTGCTCACAGCTCCTGTGAGGCAGCTTTCGTTCCATAAGCTTGTTCTTTCCGTTTCTGTTGACTGCTCAGAGAGCACCAAGAGACAGGAGAGAGCAGAATTGGAATGCAGATAAACCATGCAGTAGAACAGAATTTCCCAAGATGGATGATTCCACCTCCTGGGGGACGCTGGGATGCTCCAGGGGAATGGTAGTAGTCTTCGGTGCCGTTGGTTGGGGTGGAGGTGAGGGAGGTTTTCTGTTGGCTGACTTTCCTTTAGGAAAAGTAGATTTCCAGGGGGTGCTGAGTAATTTTCTTTTTTTTTTTTTTTTTTTTTTTTTTTTTTTAAATTTTATTGAATCACCATGTGGAGGGTTACATAGTTCTCAGGATTATGTCGGTTATACAGTTCTCAAACACCCTTCACTTCACCAGTGCCCATCTTCCATCACCAACCCCCCCAGTATACCTGCCGCCCCCTCCCACCTCCCCAGTCCCAACCCTTGCACATGATATGTTTCACTTCGTTTACGCCTTATTTCAATTACATTCCATGTTTCAACATACAACTCACTACCGTTGTTGGGGTTTCCCCCAAAAAAGAAAAGCAGTCCTATTGCCAAGGAGGCATTTGATAGTTCTCCATTGCTAAGAATATAGAGATATTAAGTCCCGCTGTTTGTTACATAGTTTTTCTTTTTCCCCCTTGCCCCGCGCCACCGAGTTCACGCCTGTTTTAGTAATCGCCACGCTGCCTGACAAGGGAAAAAAAAAACCGAAAAGGATGGTTATTTCCCGTCATCAGCAGGCGTGGGGCTCTGGCTTAGTTGATAGACTTGTAGAGTATCTGCAAGCAGTCTCTGGAACCGACGGTCTTGCGCTGGTGTCGGCTCCGGCTCGAGATTCCACCAGCGTCCCGCTGTTCCTTGTACATAATTTTTCCCCTTATATCCCATTCCCACGCCACCAGGTCTGTTTGCTTAATGGACATCACACTGTAGTTGATGACACACCGCGTTTCTTCCCGAGAAAGAAGAAAATTTCTTCTCAGCCGGCGTGGGGATATAGCTTAGTTCAGTCTAGTGAGATGGCTACCACTTTGATTGCCTTCAATATTTCAGCAACAGACTTACTATTAGGATCTCCCACAAAAGTCCGCCCCATTAGAAAGGAACCATTACATATTGCTCATACTAAGATGACATTAAGTCGCGCGGCCGCGGCAGCGGCCGCGCGGTTTTGGGTTTCTGTATAAAGTCCAGGGAAAGTACAACCAGAAATAACATCACTATAAACTTTTACCCTTTTATGGTGCTCATAAGATGGAGAAACCTAGAGAGAGGCTCGGCGTCTCCGTTTTGCGCTCAGGAAAACCGCGGCCCCTGCGCTGTGTTCAGGAGGGAGGAGTTGAGAGAGAGACAGGTTAAAAGAATTGGGGGATGCCCGGGTCCCACAGCTTCAGCACGCCGTGGGGTCTCTGGTCCCATGCCGGAATTAGTTCAGTGGGCTGCTTGGGGTCCGAGGGCGCTCCCTCGGGCCCCTCCATCATGCTCCTTCCACAGCCGGGTCCAAAAGGAAGCACACGTGGGGGAGGTGGGTTTAAGTATCTAACTGCGGTGGGCGGGGGTCGCCGCCCCCGCCCCCTGGGGACTCCCGCAAGCGCGCTCACGTCCTGTTTTGGCTGAATCGGCGACTCCGTTTTGCGCTCAGGAAAACCGCGGCCCCTGCGCTGTGTTCAGGAGGGAGGAGTTGAGAGAGAGACAGGTTAAAAGAATTGGGGGATGCCCGGGTCCCACAGCTTCAGCACGCCGTGGGGTCTCTGGTCCCATGCCGGAATTAGTTCAGTGGGCTGCTTGGGGTCCGAGGGCGCTCCCTCGGGCCCCTCCATCATGCTCCTTCCACAGCCGGGTCCAAAAGGAAGCACACGTGGGGGAGGTGGGTTTAAGTATCTAACTGCGGTGGGCGGGGGTCGCCGCCCCCGCCCCCTGGGGACTCCCGCAAGCGCGCTCACGTCCTGTTTTGGCTGAATCGGCGACTCCGTTTTGCGCTCAGGAAAACCGCGGCCCCTGCGCTGTGTTCAGGAGGGAGGAGTTGAGAGAGAGACAGGTTAAAAGAATTGGGGGATGCCCGGGTCCCACAGCTTCAGCACGCCGTGGGGTCTCTGGTCCCATGCCGGAATTAGTTCAGTGGGCTGCTTGGGGTCCGAGGGCGCTCCCTCGGGCCCCTCCATCATGCTCCTTCCACAGCCGGGTCCAAAAGCGGTGCTGAGTAATTTTCATTGAAAATGGCCAAGTTAACTTTGGAAACCTCTGTTAAGTCATTTGAAGATACTCTAGTGTCTACAAAGAAGAACTAAATTTCAGCTTTCTTGAAACTCAAAGGATACATTTCTAAGGAGGTATAGGATGAGACTCGGTGCTAGAGGACGACAAACATCGTTCTCTTCCAAGGAAATACATCTATCACTTTTTTTTTTGCTTCTTTGGGGGGTCACACCAGCAATGCACAGAGGTTACTCCTGGCTCTGCACTCAGGAATCACCCCTGGCGGTGCTCAGGGGACCATATGGGATGCTGGGAATCGAACCTGGGTTGGCCGCATGCAAGGCAAACACCCTACCCGCTGTGCTGTCGCTCCAGCCCTTTTTTCTTTTTTTGCTTATTGTATTAGCGGATATGTGGTTCTTTGGGCATATATAGCTATCCTTGGGGGGGGGGGAAGTGTTCTTTAATAAAAGAAATAAGGCAAAATAGGGTAAAACCCTAGTTTTAGCAAGGATCAAAAGCTGAAGAAAGTGGGGGCTTCCAATTGCAAATATTTGACTTTGAAATAGAGCTTCACCACTTGAGGAAATTGAGTTTTCTGGTCTCTTTTGTTGCGCTCTTTATTTATTGTTATGAGTCTATTTCCTAATTCCACCATGATGCTAGGAGTGCGGGTGGTGGTTCTTGATGCTGTGGCTCCGGCAAGAGACACAGTGGCGCCCCCGTCCCCAGCTCTCCCTCTCCCTATCCCTTGCCAGTGCTGGCTGAACAGACATGATTTGTACATTAGTCTCAGTCCTCTATTAATTTATTCAATCATCTCTCAGGAGTTAATTGAACATCTTGTCTCTTGTTCCAGACATTTGGCACGTGTTGCCCCCAAGCCCAGTTGCTTTATGTGGAAAATGGGACCACCAAAGAAGGCTAATTGACCTCTTTGTGAGTGAAGGGCTACAGAAAGTGAATGATGAATTGGGGTCCATTGTGCGCATGGACAGGATTCGATCACTCTTGTCTCTAATTTTTAAGATTGTGTGTCACTCGTGAATAAGGCAATTCATATTTGATTTGCGTCCTCTTAAATCATCAACATATTATTTTTTAAGAGTTATCAAATGTTCAAGAGCTAGCATTTGGCTCAGAGCAAGCCTATTCAGATGTCAAATCATCTGGAATAAATTCAGAAAACAGTTGCTTTGGGGCTTCAAATGGGTGCTCTCCACAAAATATGATTTTCTTTATTGCAAGTTTGGGCTCTGAATTTGTTCCCTGCTCTACAGCTGTTCTCCTGATTGCTTTCTGTCTAAGACTGCCTGTCTGTAGTTCACTGAATATTGATAATCTGAACCAAAACTGTCCTATAACAAGAAGGCCTCATTAGCCTTCCGGAACAGAACTAAAGTGAAAACAACCCCCCTCCCCTACCCCCCCCCACAAAAAAAGCAAGAATTTTCTTTTTGCCTTAAATACAAAGGCAGTTAGGCCTTAAACAAATTGCTTAATTTCTATTTTCAGTCATTATTTCATAATTTTTTATTATTGAAATTCTGTATTTAGTTTGCTATGGTTATAGAACAAAGCTTTTTTTTTTTCAAAATCAAGATCTTTGCTGATTGTTTTTTTTCTATCACAGTAAGTTACTGTGATCACAGAATTCTCTATGAAATTAGAATCAAGAGAGAGAAGAGAATGGATGGCTACTTGGGTTCTAACTTTTACACATGATGAATCACTTTTGATTCGTATCCCCCATACGGTGTTCAGGGGCCCAGAGACCACATCCTGTGAAACTCAGACAAACAAGCCTGCAGTTCAATGCAGGGCCCTGATTCTAATTGGAGGGGGTCAGTCATGATAGAAAAAGGTAAGCCAAGTTCTTTCTAAGTCCCCTTAATAACTTTCAGCAGAACTTGATCTGGTATATTATCTCCCTGTATCTCCTAGAGGGACTGAGAGAGAGTGGAGTTTGAGGCACTTGCCTTGCATGCAACAGATATTGGCTTGATCCCCTGCCTCACATGGCATGTGAAGTACTACCCTGGGTGACACTTTTTGTCTTCCCACTGTTACTCATTTGGAGAATTGGAGGATGACATTCTAGCCAGTTTCCAAGCTGTTTTTTCTTTATTCTGTTACCTAACGGCGGAAATCATACCCAGTCAGTGACAGCATTGTCTAAGTCTTTATTAATCCCTAATGTGTCGTCTGCCATATCGTGTTTTTTTCCCTTTAATTTAATTCTCTAATAGTGTTTCCCTTCTAATTGAGCCTCACCTGGACTTCATCAGAGACTTTTAAGTAAATTGTTACAGTGTTAATTAAGATTTTATGGCCACACAATATGCTGCAATAGGCATGATAGGGTTTGGCCTCCTGCCTCTTCAAGTAAGCAACCCTCAAATACCCTTGTGCTCTTTCTTGCTGCCTTAGAAGATTTGATATAATGGAGGGATGATGAAGCAATCAGACAAATTCCATTGATTCATCTCTAGGAATATAATTCATGCGGTATCTTGCATGCGGAATCACCTCTGGAGCATAAATTTACTTTGCAAAGTTGCACTAGAAAGGTAATTTTTGTTTTGGTAGGCCATGGGATTTTGCTTTTAGATACTGTAAAATTTATACCTGCTGCCATCTTCATTATATGTAAGTGAGAGCTTTAAATACTAAGCATTTTGTCCTCCCCAGCCCCCATATATAAAAATGAGGAGGTTAGTTTTTTTTTATGGCCTTTTCAAAACTGCTATTATTTTTGCTGTAGTGCTGGGTGAAAAATGTGCATTTATGTTATCATAAAAAAGCTGAGGGAGTGAGGCGTAGAATAAGAAACAAATATCTTAGAAAATGTTCCACAACGCTTTTTTTTTTAATAATGTAGGAGTAGCACTGTAGCACTGTCGTCTTGTTGTTCATTGATTTGCTCAAGTGGGCACCAGTAATGTCTCCATTGGGTTGTTGTTACTTTTTTTGGCATATTGAATACGCCACGGGAGCTTGCCAGGTTCTGCTGTGCAGGCAAGATACTCTCGGTAGCTTGCCGGGCTCTCCGAGAGGGATGGAGGAATTGAACCCAGGTCGACTGTGTGCCCTACCCACTGTACTATTGCTCCAGTCCAAGCTTCTAAAATAGTCCTCAAAAATACAATAAATATATTTTTCCTGGAAGTCAAAGAGATAGGAAACAGTATAGGGAATAAGGTGCCTATCTTGCATGCATCTCGCCTCAGTTTTATCCCTGGCACCATGTATGTTCACAGTGTAGGAGTAATACTGTTTATTCAGTTATTGATTAAGCTGACTGAATTGAGCGTGAACTCCACATTACTTCTTTTATTCTATTCTGAATGTTAATTTTATTTTATTATTTTATTATTATTTCCCCCATTTTTTTATTCACCGTGAGATACAGTTACAAAGCTTTAATGTTTGAGCTTCAGTCATACAATCATCAAACACCCACCCCCTTCACCAGTGCACATTTTCCACCACCAAAATCCCTAGTATCCCCCCAGGCCCCCACCACCCCTGTACCAACCATTCCCCTGCCTGTGTGGCAGACAGTTTCCCTCATACTCTCACTCTACTTTGGTTACATTTGATATTTCGACACAAGTCTCACCACCACTCGAACCTGCCAAAAAGGCAATGCTAGACGATTTGTTTTCTATTGCTTGTTATGGATAGAATATAATGTCCAGGAAACTCTGTGTCATTCTCTTCCAGGAGCTTTAGTTTATAGTCTCTGGGTCTTGGCCATTGATGAGATTACATGGCGGGCAGGGGCAGTTTGTAGGTGTGACTGCCAAGCTTCTGGAAAACTGGGACCTGGGGGGAGGAGGTCCAGTCCCTATCCAAGCGGGCTTGGAGATCTCAGTCACGGATTCCCGCATATCTGGGTTTTCCTGCCCGGCTGCTCTCTGGTGAGGTTCATCCTGTTTTGGGTGAGGCTCATCACAATGCTTTTTAAGCACTTTCTACACTCTCTAGACCTTTTGGATCATTTGGGAAATTTCAGCTCTTGCTTTCCTGATACATAGTCAGGAGTCTTATCTTGATGATGTATTGGGAAGCTGGTCATGTATCTTGGCAGAGGGTAGATGTGAGAATGATGGCTTTTGTGGACAAGTGGTATTTTCATTATAGTTAATGGTTCCTAACAATTTTTTGAAAATAATTATATTTTTACTTTTAGTCACTATATAATGGTAGTCTGAATGCTTTAACATTGATCGTTGCCTTCACATTGACAGTTTCCCAAAAAGCCTTCATTATCTTCATAGGTGAAATAATTTCCTCTTCCTGTGATGACTTTTTAAAGCCAGGAATAAAGCACCCCATTGGCATTGGGTATGACAGTGTGGCCAACTCCGTGAGAAGTTTTGTTGTTGATTTATTTTTGTAAACATAGATAAAGAAGCATGAGTGATGCTAGCAGCCTCGGAATCGAGGGATATGGGTGCTCAGAAGCTGATTATAAGAGGTTGTCACTAAACAGATTCCTTCCTGTGCAGACTGGTTTGAACTTACTTTTTTTTTTATTATTAGTTTATTTTTAATTAGAGAGTCATCGTGAGGGTACAGTTACTGATCCATACATCTTTGTGCTCATGTTTCCCCCATACAAAGTTCGATAACCCATCCCTTCACCAGTGCCCATTCTCCACCACCAGTAAACCCAACATCCCTCCCCCCCTCCCCAGTCCCGTCTCCCCCCACCCCACCCTGCCACTATGGCAGGGAATTCCCCTTTGTTCTCTCTCTCTGATTAGGTGTTGTGGCTTGCAATAAAGGTGTTGAGTGGCCATTGTGTTCAGTCTCTAGTCTGTATTCGGCCTGCATCACCCTTCCCCCACATGACCTCCAACCACATCAAAATAAGTTTTTAAGGTTGTGCCGGTGCTGGCTCTCTGAGGTTACACAGGGCTGGCTCTCTGAGGTTACTCAGGTGCTGGCTCTCTGAGGTTACACAGGGCTGGCTCTCTGTGAACTTACTTTTTAAAAAATAATTTTAATTTTAGATACCATGATTTATAACACTCTCTGCAATAAGGTTTCTACCATACAGTGCTCAACACCATACCCTCCCCAGCTGTAGGATAACATTGGTTTGTCCTTCCTGACCCTTGCCACAAGGAGTTTAGGTTTAAGTGCTCTGGAGACACTCTCATTCCTTTGTTTATCTGTAAACTCTTCTCTACACCCTCCTTCCCAATCAGTTAATCACCTTTTCCCTAATCAGATTCTGTTATCTTGTAAGATCAGATCCTTCTAAGGACTCTGAATTTGTATTGTAAGTTAGTATCTTTTGCATAGTTTACCTTAAAGCAATGTTCTTTCTATATGGACACAGGAAGACAGTTAATATTGTGCTCTGTAACTTGGGAGTTGATTGACTCCAATAATATTTACTCCTGGGCATCTGCTTTCTCAACTCAGTTGCCCTTAGTTCCTAGCACCCCAAATGCAGGGTCCCAACGAGGGAACGGAATGGATCCAGGGCAAGCTGTGAGCTACCCTGGCATCGAAATGGGCCAGGCCAAAGCGCCACAATACTCAACTATAAGTTGAGAGCATGGTCATAGACAAATGCTGTCATCATCCAAAGATAACGACGAGACTAGGACCCTGCTGGGGTTAGGAAGACTAACCTGGCCTGAGGACTGTGGTCTGGAATATATAGTGAATGTCCTCAGGAAGAACCAAACTTTACGTCTGATATATCTCTTACTGTGCTCATACAGAAGACATTGCTAGAAATATTAGAAGTAGATTTACTACAACTATGTAAGTGGATTACTACTGAGGAAAGGAGAAAGCGACACACCCTTGTTTGCATCCCACCCTTGAGCAGATCTAGTAATCTTCTTAGATGAGATTTTGTCCTTGAGGAGTGGTCTTACCTCTTTGTTGATTTATTAATGTTCTGACCCACCTTTGTGTTACCACCCCATGTGATTGCTATATAAACTAAGACTGTAGGAGAAGTAAGGGAGAAGACACAAAAGTAGGGAGAACACATAGTGGGGAGAGAGAGAGAAGCAGAATGGGAACAGAGATTGGAATAAACTGCAATTGACACCGACCAGCCCGGCGCTCGTTCCTTCTTTCGCCTGCCCATCTCCATCAGCCTCCCTGGGGTGGGGGAAGCGGCATGAGACTACCGAACACGGGTGACGGGAGAGATAGAGCCCCGAGGCCCCTCCACTTTGTGAACACACACCCAGCGTGTTCCTCTTACCCGCATTCCCTACCACAGGAGATCAGATTGGTAGACCAGTTTTCAAACTCTGCTACCTTTCTACAGAGTACTTCAAAAAGCATCCTGAGGTACAGAGAGGTGCCCACATTTGGCAGGGAGGCCTGTCCAGCTGTGTCATTGGCTTCAAGAAGGTGACCTGCAGGAACAGCAAGGGGACCTAAAGGGATGGCTCCTTACTGACAGACCACTCTTCTCCACAGCAAGAGTTTTGGAAGAAACTCTTTGAGTGTAGCATCTCTGTGACTGCCGTCAGGCCGTGAGACTGTGTCAGTATTTTAAACTAATTGTTCATTGTTGCCTGTTAAAATGCTAAGTGGTTATTTTTCATCACTCCTCTTGTATGCTTGGTATTTTGTTTTCTCTTTGTTTTTGGTTTGGGGGCCACCACACCTGGCAGGGCTCAGGGAATACCCCTAGCTTTGTGCCTAGGGGTCACTGCTGGCTCAGCTCTGGGGACCGTATGTAGTGCCAGGAATAGAACTGGAGTCAACAGGATGCAAGGCAAGCATCTGAGCCCCTGTCCTATCTCTCCCACTCCTCTGCTCATAACCTTCCTTGCTTTGTGGTGACCCCACACAGGACCTGACAGAGCTGGGCAGATGATGATCTCTTGCTGATCTTGGGAAGTATGAGCCCTGGCCAGTGAGCCAACAGCACTGACGGCAGGCAAACACGCTGCCTTTGTTCCAGCCAGCACTCTGGTTCTAAAAGAAAATGCCAACTCCTGTCCTATTATATCTTTATAGATAATGGAAGCTATAAGTTATGAAATAAAACTTAAGAAAAATAGCCTCCCAATGTAGAATTCAAGTGCCTAGGAAGAAAGCTGTTGGGAATGGATGACCATTGAAGGCTACTTGGTTCCCTGATTTATTTGTTAGTGTCTTGGAGCAGGGGTGGAGGCATTATTTAACTCTCGATCAAGCCAGACTTCTTTGGGGTTCCTGGATTCACTGGGAAAGTGCACTCAGTGTATAGGGTCTGAAAGCCAGGATAGCTGGTCACAGTGTAAATGAATAGCTGGTAGACCAGAGGTTTGGGTCTGGTTTTCTCACTTATGAGTGGTGCTTCCTTCAGCTTAATCATTTGTTTCTCTGGATGGATTTCTTTATCTAAAAAAGTGATAATTGCAATATCAACGAATACCTTTCTGGTTGTAAAATTTATTATTTCTTCTTATGTTTGTTGGATTTTTCTGGTCCCATGCCCTACATTGATGACTCCAGAGGACTGGTCTTGTGTGGGACCTTATTTTTCTGTTTGGGTCTCCCTATGGGGTTCAATATTTGCTCATCATAATCAAAGAAATAGGGGTTCAGAACCTCAGCTCCAGATTGTATAATGAGCTACATTTTTTTTTCCGCCTTTAGGCAGGTAACCATGAAAATACTTGCGTGTAGTGTTTGACAACACACAGTGGTATTTTTGTTGTTTCAGAATTAGCTTCTTCTAATTTTAATCATTTCCTCTTGGCTATATATACATATAGTTCCTTTGTAATCCTACCCTGTCTGAATCTTCAGCTTAATTTATCAACCAAGTTGGGTGAGTACCAAAAGCCTCCCAAGAGTTGTAGTACTTGTCGAAGTTCAAAGTCTCTTTCTGTTTTTGTTGAGAACAACTTGTTAACTTTCTTAGCCCGGAGGAAACCATCAATCTAGACATCACTAGTTATTTGTCAGACTGACACATTAGGAAATGTTATATTCATATATTTGCCGGTTTATAAAAATAAATGTAACCTCCAAGGGCATGAAATAATTCTGGGATCCGAACTAGTTAGACACCTAGACCTCTAGGCTTACAAATAAGCAGATATCCTCCTGTGGTTATTATAAAATTGTTGGATTGCTT
Source organism: Sorex araneus (assembly GCF_027595985.1). Lineage (NCBI taxonomy): Eukaryota > Metazoa > Chordata > Mammalia > Eulipotyphla > Soricidae > Sorex > Sorex araneus. Next base: position 431,989,956 of record NC_073302.1, read on the forward strand.
CAAATCACACAACTGTGCCCATCGTGGGACCTGGAGGGCATTAACATTAATCAAAGTGATGCAAAATTCAATTAGAAATTATCTGATCCTCCCTGCTTATTTGATCTCACTAGGCAAGGAGTCTCTTTTGCAGTCCTCTGTTTGAACAGATGAGACTCAGATGAGACGGGCTGAAAACTGTCAAAGGATCAGTTTCAAATCAGGACAGAAAAATGATCCCAACCTGGGAGTATTTGCAGCAGCAGCCCCAGTGGAAGTGGAGCCTGGAGCAAGTCACACTTTAATGGCTCCCCTGAAACTCTTTCTTTTGTAGATAAAAATCTGGTTCAGTGAATGCTAGCAGTCATTGTCCTTAGATTAAATATGCCCAGGACCCCAGGTACAGGTATGTTACAGTTATGCTTATGTGTATATATATAAATATATGCATAGGATATGTGGTTCTACTACAGTTATACTCTAAATATAGGGCAAGGGGTATGGTATCGAAAGTTGAGCGTGTGAATGTGCTGTGAGAGACGAGATAATTCTCGGCCTATTGTCCTCTGGCTTGAGGTCCATGCCCTGGTGGATTCAGCCTGGGTTCCTAGCTCCGGCCACTGGAATGCAGAGTGGCAGAGTAGAAACACCCAACTGTCAGGACAGTCTCTAATTCAGTTTGAATTCTTCTCTACTGTTTTCATTCACATAATAACTTTGGACAGCTTAACTTCACTTGACTTCTTGTTTAAATGGGCATCAATGTTAACTGCAGGAAAGTGTGATTTTTTTGTTTATTTGTTTGTCTGTTTGATACCCAGCAGTGTTCAGGCTTACTTCTGACTCTGTACTCAGGGATCATTCATGGTGATGCTCACGGAACCATATGAGGTGTGTGTGGGGATGGGAGGGGGGCGGCGGACAGGGCAGGGATTGAACCAGGGTTGACTGCATGTAAGGCAAGTGCCTTACCCATTGTACTCTTTTGCCCTTACCTGAATTCTTTTTTAATAAATGATCTTAATCTTTTATTAAGTGATTTTTTGAGAGACAGTAAGGAGATTAAGGTGTTTGCCTTGCATAAGACCAATCCAGGTTTGATCCCAGGTATCACATATGGTTCCTTGGGGGCTGGAGCGATAGCACAGCAGGTCGGGCATTTGCCTTGCATGCGGCCGACATGGGTTCGATTCCCAGCATCCCATATGGTCCCCCAAGCACCACCAAGAGTAATTCCTGAGTGCAGAGCCAGGAGAACCCCTGTGCATCACCAGGTGTGACTCAAAAACAAAACAGAACAAAACAAAACAGAAACCACATATGGTTCCTTGAGAACCTCAAGAAGTAAGCCCTCAGCATAGCTAGGTGTGGCCCCAAACTTAAAAAACAAACAAACAAACGAAAACCTTCTGTTACGCATATCCCATGGACATAGCCATTGTATGTGCTCTAAAAACTTTAGTTTTTAAAAGCCCCTCCCAATAGTAGATACGTATAGCATCCATTGTCATCGTAGCCCTTAATTGAAGTACTCGCTTTGGAGTCCTCTGCCAATGCTATGTGTGCTTAGAGATACCCAGAGATCAGGACTGTCATTTCTGGCAGAGTGGATCATAGTCACATGTCCATGTAGCCTTTGGTGCATACAGAGGAAGCAGTGCTACGTGTAATGTCTATCAAACCATGCCTTGAATATCATCCTGCTGATGGTTCACCTAGGGTGTATATACATGAACAATGAGTTTTACATGATCCTGCATGGCAGAAGGCCAGGATACTCTTCAAATTCACCAAATTACTCATCCGTGCTTGTACTCCTGGACATTTGCATTTTACTGTTGCAATAAACAGTGCATTAAGTAAGCTGTGTGTACAGAGCTACATTATTCATGTATATTATATAATATACATGATATTATATTATACATTATAATTATATGTTATATATTACAATTATAATTATATTACATTATGGCATAATATAATATATTATAGAGAGCTATAATATTCATGTATATTATCATTAATCGTGGGAAATTTTAAGCACTAATTTATTTGGAAGGAAAAAGTTTCCAATTTTGGTGAGATAATAACAATAGCTTGGGTCTTTCTCCCTTTGCTTAGGATAATTCCTCTGATACATCTTCTCAGTACCGGAAGGAGATAGTATAGGTTTGGGGCTGTAACATATTCAAATTTTACTAAACTCTCTTCAGTTTAATTGCTCAGACTCTCAGTTGATAGCACCAAGTATCAAGTGAAAGTTTTATTCAGTAGATAAAGTAGATGATTATTTCTTATTTATTTTGATTTGCTTTCTATGGACAACTTTCGAATGTGATAAAATCTTCACACCCCCATCCTTATGTTCTTAAAAAATGGTGATCAATAGTTTAAAGCTTCTACTTTAAATGTCATTCTATTTTTAGTGACAGTATTATTAACAGTTTGCTTGTGTGCTGCCAGAAATTGAATCCAGAACCTCAAACATGCAAGACATGTTCTCAACCACTGAGCCACGTGCCCAAACCAACCCCAACTATTCTTAAAATATTAGTAAAGTTTTCTGTTTTACTGTTTAATTTTTTCCTAAAAGCACATTCTCATTTGATGAACACAGGGGCTTTTCTCTGCTTATATTTTCACCCATAATCTTTCTCTCTTATTAGCCCAAAGGTCAAGTGCTAGTACTTATAATGGTGCTCAGTAGTTATTGAACTCTAGTGGTTAAGATTTCAAGAGACCATTAAGACAGAAAAATGTACCTCTGATATCTTAATTTGCTCCCTCTAATTGAGATAATACACCTCAATAATTATTCCATAGGTTTATTGACCCAGTTGTTCATTTGACTTCTCATTTGAACCCTCAGTCTTTGCCTTGCGGAGTCCATTTAACCAAGTGATATATGAAGACCCTGGGATATCAGTATTCCAGTGATGGAGCACAAGCCGTGACCAGGACTTTCTTCTCCCTCTTCTGCCTTCCTCTCTGGTGTCCATTCTTCTTCTTCACGACATCTCTTTGGTGGCCTTCCTCACCGAGCTTGACGGCACAGGCTAGATAGAACGATACTTGCGGATTTCTTCAGAGTCGGTAATTAAATGACATCACCAAGTCTTCAATGCATCTGCTGTGAAAGTCAGAAGGCTAAATTATCCCATTAAGGAGAGAAAAGTGTTGGTTGGTGTTAAAGAATCCCAAGTTTAGTATGCTGAAGAGTTGCTTCGGGAAAGCTGTTGAAAGGCAGTTGAGCATGGAACGTAGTGGGAAGATTGGAGGCTGGAAGGCCATGTGGTTCAGAACAAGCTGTTCAAGAATCACAGCTGCACTCAGACTAACTTTTAAAAAAAGAGGACTTTTTTTTTTTACTTTCCTAAAAGCAGTTAACTCTTTGGTTACTGGTTTTAACACAGAACAGCTCTGCTACTTCTGGCAGATATTAGCAGCTTCATGAACCCAGAAAAGTGTATGGTAGTTAAGTGGAGCCCAGTTTGAGTGAGACTGATGCTGTGAATTCTGTCCCATAGGACCAGCTAATTTCACTCAATTAAATTGCCGTCTGTCATATCACCTCCCTTAGTTAGCCTTCCATACTGCCCCATCACAAGAGGGGTGAGTGAACGGCCTCTGTTGATGGACTTCAGCATGCAATCACTGTGGCACCCTAGCTTAAATCTCTCTTCTGTGCTTGTTTGGACTAGAGCCAAACACAGTGGGTAGGGCATTTGCCTTGCACATGGCCAACCTGGGTTCAATTCGTCCATCCTTCTCGGAGAGCCCGGCAAGCTACCGAGAGTACCCCGCCCGCATGGCAGAGCCTGGCAAGCTACCCACAGCGTATTCGATATGCCAAAAACAGTAACAACAAGTCTCACAATGGAGACATTACTGGTGCCCCCTGGAGCGAATTGATGAACAGAACAACAGTGCTGCAGTGCTTGTTTGGTTTAGGAGACAATTCAAATTTTTTTCATTTATTTATTTTATCTTTGGGGCCACCTTTGTGATGCTCAGGGGTTATTTCTTGCTCTTTTCCCTGGAATCACTCCTACCAGTCCTCTGGGGACCATGTGGGATGCCTGGGATAGAGCTTAGGTTCGCTGCATGCAAGGCAAGCACCACAAGGCAAATACCCTACTCGCTCTAGTGTCTCTCGGGCCCTTGAGACAGTTCTTTGAATTAAAATATTCTTGCTTGTTGGGGTATAATAAGACATATGCATTCACTTTCCATCCACGATTCCTGGCTCACAGCTTCTAAAACCTTTAGAATCTCTGGAGTTATCATAGATGCGTTTGCATGCTGATGAGTCTTCAGGTTGACTGAGTGCCCCTCGTTAGCTTCAGGGTGTGTGTGGGGGGGGGTGGTCACAGAAAGAGTAAAATATTTCAGTGCCCTGCTCCTGGGAGGGGAGAGAGAGTAAATATTGAGTTCATGGCCAACAGCTGGTGACTTAATCAATCATGTCTACATAATGAGGCCTTCATAAAATTCCCTGAGCATCAGGATTTAGAAGATTCCCAAGCTGGTGCACACATCCATGGACCGGAAGGGTGGCAGACCCCAAGTCCTCTGAGACATAGCTCAGGGCCCTTCTGGATCTTACTCTGTCCTCATCTGTCTGTTCATTTGCACCTTTCTAATATTCTTTCTAATGGCTTGATAATAATACACCCCTCCCCTGAGTTCTGTAATCACACCCTAGCAAATAGTCACACTTGAGGATGGAATTGCGGAAACCCTCTATTTAAAACCCTTGATTTCTAGCCAGTCAGAAGGAAAGATTGAAACATGTGACCAGTTTCTGAGGTGGAGGATTCTACTAGAACTGAGCCCTGTCTCTCAGTCCAGTCTAACTCTCAGTCAGAATTGATTTGAGTGGAAGGGTTGACCCTACAGTTGGGCATCTGGAGAACTTGGTTTGGAAAGAAAAAAAGAAATCACACGTTTGGGTGCCACAAGTGTCATGCATAAATCAGTTCATATTTGTAAATTAAGTTTTTTCCACTTATTGGTTGTGAGGGAGTAGATCCACAAAAAACAACTCAAACAGCTGATCAAGTTTCAGCCTTCTCAGTAACCATTTTCTTTGTCTCCTATGTAGAAATGAGAGATTTTTCTCTATCGAATTTCTTGCGTCCCCTGTGGTTCTGCATCATAATGGGTCATCCCAAAGGGGTGTATGTTTTTGGAACCAAAGTTAACGAAGGTCTTCCAGGCTTTATTTTAGCTCATTGACAGAGAGCAGGTGTCAGAGAGCTTCCTGGATTCACAGTCCTTGCGGAAGCTTTAATGGGCACTCCGTGAGCATACTCAGTACTTGAGAAGTGTGGAGCACTTGGTCTCGAAAGCAGAGTGTGTTCCTTCAGGCTTAAGGCCGCATAGCAGGTGTGCTCACTGCTGCGTTGTTTTGCATTTTGCTGATCTTCAGGCCGTTGTTTGTCTCTTGTCTCTCCTCCAACAGAAGGCCGGGCAGGATCCAGTGGGGATGACTTATCATCCTGACTGTCGGAGACTAATGGTTTGTGTCTCTCCAAGGAACACAGTTTGTTGCAGATTGAATTTTCCCCTTTAAGGATCCAGACAAGTAGAGAGGGAAGCTCAAAAGACCCATAGTCTTTTTGTTACCCGATGAAAATGTAAAATAATTGATTAACTAGCACCTGAATATAGATAACATGCACACACACGTATATATATATATGTACATATATATATATACGCACATATAAATGTGCATATCTTTAGCATCTTTTGTGCTCAGTGTTTTCTTGGGCTTGTGGAGAATAGAAGAAAAGTTGAGCCAGTTTCTGAATTCAAATAGCCTACACTTTACTTGACAGCATATAAGACATAAATGCAGTAGTTACCATTATATCTCAGAGTTGTAAATAAATCTCAAAGGACTGGTAGATAGATGGAAAATGCTTTAGACGTTTCTAAAGGAAGAATTCATAAGTAACAATAATAATGAGAAGTAACATTTATTGGGCATTTTTCTGTCAGGAGCTATATTGAGCACTTTTTATGAGCTTGTGCCATTTAATCTCCACATCATATGGATGGTTGGTTTTTATTGAAAAAGAAGCAGGTACTCGGAGAATTTAAGTAACTTGTTCAAGGTCATACAGGGAGTAGTTTATGGCCTAGATTCTTCTTCCTAGTAGTTATGTTATGACCATCATAGTAGAACCCTTAGAGTATGTCAACATGCAGTGGGAGTTTCTAGAAGAAAGGGAATAAAATTCTTACGTAGTATGTATTGGGTTGGTTCATGGTTCCCACTCTTCCTCTCGGCTGTTTCTTAATATTCTTTGGGTTTTTTTATTTTTTATCTCCACTACCATTCTCTCCTCCCAACTGTTGACTTGAATATCCAATTGCTTCCCCTTGATGGCTCAATCAGATGTCTAATCCACATCTCCAACTCAAGTTGTCTAAAACAAAACTCATCTCTCTCTCCCCAATCCTGGTCCTCCAATTGTCTTTCTATCCAAGAAAGTCAGCTTTAATCTTTTATTTCTTCAAACCAAAGCGCTGCACCCTGCTTTGTACCTCTCCTTTTTTTGATAACCCTTTTGATAGTTAGGATGATTAGGTCATACGCAATAGTTCTTTCTCAAACTGTGCATCCTCTACCTGCACACCATCAAATGTCACTATTCTGTCTGCCTTGCTCCCACCCCCGGCCCCATAAGATCTCATTGGCTTGGCTGCAATCGATTATTCTCTGGGGCTCCCACTAACTTTTCTTATCTACCCTCCAGTTACATGGATCTCAACAATGAAATGCATTTGGAGAAATGTATCACTGGGCAATTCTCCCACTGTGTTAACCTCACAGAGAGTGATGACACCAACATAGACTTATGAACATCCTAGATAGGCACAGAGTTGACCTAATTATTGCCCTAGTCAAAGTGCAGAACTCCATACCCCCATTAACTTTGTTTGGCTTTTGCGTTGATTGTGTGATCATGTGCCATTTTAATAACGGTTGCCTTCCTCACCCATCTTAGGCTCTTCATGTCAAAGGGAAGAGGTTATTTTGGTGTCTGTTGATGAGTGACAATGGAGGAAACTGTCCTTCCCATCTCAGCTTCTAGGACTACACTGTTGTTAGAAGTAGTGAAAAACTTGACGTATTTCAGTTGTACATTTTCACCATCGCACCATATTTACTGATTTCATTGTTGACCCGCCATGTTAGACATTGTCAGCATATTGATCATCTAATTTTAAATGCCCAAGGACTTGCTAGTTTCTCTGAAACAGCAAGAGCTTCAGGCCATTCCCCACATAATTAGTAGAAATATATATTCTCCTGTAGCAAGCCTGTTGCCATTAATGTGAGGCAGCTCTTAGGGGAGTCCAGATCCGCCTCCAGCCTGGTAAATAATGAGCATGCCATTCACACCCCCTGATCTTCCTAACAGGAGAGAGAGTCAGCCTCCTTCAGAGTTTGGTCAATGAATCAGGGTTTGCTGAGTGAACTGTGGATACCCCAGGTGGAGGAAACGAGTTGGTTGTTTTTTTTTTTTAAAGAGCAATAAAGCATACGGTAGAATATAGACAGGAGAGGAATTTGATGAATTGATTTTCTGTGGAAAAGTCTGAGTGATTCCTTTACCTGAGTTTGCTTAATAGTCCCAAAGCTCTGGGCTTCTAATGAGCCTCTGCCCGTCCCAATGGGGGCACTTACATGTTGTTAAGCATGAAAGAGCCTGAAAGAAGTGATGCAAAAGCATGATTGGATTTCCTGGAACTGTTGGGGATGATTGCAGTAACACTCCCAAATTGCGCCGAAATGATGTTACTTAATGCAAGTGTTAGAAAATATGTTGAAAGCTCTTGCTTCTGTCGTAAGTTCACATTCGCCTTGCTGCCGGCCATTTTTATTTTGTTGGGGGCCATTTCCTTTGAAATCAGTGATTGGGCAAATTTTCCACGTAATGCATCCGCCCTTACTAGAGCTGGGCCACTCTCCTCTTTAAGATTCACAACTAGCTGGTGATGAAGGGAAGAGGAGTGTCACCTGGAATTCGCTTCAGCCTCACAAAATAAATCATTCCAGATTGAGATCTGCAGGTAAGCAGTTGGCTCCACGGGTTGCTGGGAGCTCCGTGCAACCTGCCTGCCAAATACACTGAACGTTCACTCTCAGGCCTGTGTCCCAGTAGCCTTCTCAAAGCAGTAAACTCAACTGTCACTGTCACTATCACTGTCATCCCGTTGCTCATCGATTTGCTCGAGCGGGCACCAGTAACGTCTTCATTGTGAGATTTTTTGTTACTGTTTTTGGCATATCGAATACGCCACGGGGAGCTTGCCAGCCCCTGCCGTGCGGGTAAGATACTCTCTGTAGCTTGCCGGACTCTCTGAGAGGGACGGAGGAATCGAACCCAGGTCAGCCGCATGCAAGGCCAATGCTCTACCCGCTGTGCCCAGTATCACTCCAGCCCAATAACCTGAACATAGAAAATAATCAGTAATAAAAAAATTTTTAAAAGCACTTAAACCTAAGTATCTGGAGCATGGAGGAAGATGTTCATTGCATCAGTTGAATTATCAGTGTACATATCCAGTTTAGTTGTTGACATAATTAGGCCATGGTAAAAGAGAACATTTGTGTAGATAGGGAAGTCAGGGTGAGGAGGTGTTTTATTTTTTTTTGTGTGTGTGTGTGTGTGTGTGTATGTGTGTGTGTGAGTGAGTGTTTTAATTTATTTATTACCGTGAGCTCTGTGCTTCAAATGGTGAGATCTTGAGACAGAACTTGACAGCTGTTCTCATTCAGTTGCTGGCAGTCCGGGATCCCCGGCTCCTAGAAGTCTGTGAAGTTGGTGAGAAGCCTCACAAGTTATTTTCAGAGTGTTCGTGCGGCTGGAGGCACAATCATGCACTGGCTGCAGATTTACCAAGAGGTTTCTGTCTGTTCTAACTCGGGCCAGCTGATACTCTCCCCCTTCAAGGCATGGAAACTGGATCTGCCTTTTTTGCAGCTTGGCATGTGGAGGTGGTACCCCGCGGGGGCTGCATGGAATGTGATACCATCTTGGATTAAGTTTTGAAAGAAGAAATCATTGATTCAATTTAGCTAGGTAGGGTTTTTTTTTTTGTAAATATTACATATATCTTTTGAAACAGAACCTCAGCGTGAGCTGATAGATATCCCTCCCCCTCTAGGCGTGACTGTGAACAGTTGTTGTTCCCAAGGGCCCGGAGAAGTGCGTAGACTTCCTCCCCGCTCAGCAGAGTGGCAGAGGATGCAGGACCAGGTCCCAGCGTTCCTGAGCCCAGTCTTTCCACGACACGTGGTGGTGTTCTGAGACGGACCAGATTTCCTTACCTGTTTAGTCTTTGCAAAATAAAACATGTTTACCTGAGCTTTCGAAATTGGGCATCTGTGGCTGTGAATAAGATTCTCCTCTGCGTGGTGCTGGAGAGAGGGTGTGGCAGGGGAGGTGCTAGCCCTTGCATGTAGCCACACAGGGTCTGGGTTCAATCTCCGGTACCTTGGATTGGTTGGTCCCCAACAGAAGTCAGTCCTGAGCACAGATCCAGGAGTAAGTCTTGAATACCATCAGGCGTAGCTGCCCCCCCAGCCCCCGCAGACTAATAATCATGCTAAAATGATAAAGAATTTCCCCTTTCTGTCCTCCCTTCTTACATATCAGAAACACCGCAAGGAAACTGGGCATTATTACTGGCACATTTCTTTAGGGGAAACTGGGATTTAGGGAGTTGGAGGAAGCGAGGGGCAGCTCCGTCTTAGAATCTGTTGGCAGTGGAGGAGCAGTGGGAGATGCTCAGATCCAGGGAGACGTTTGCCCAGCATTCGGCCGCACCTCAGCCATAGTTACCGTCTTGAGGAAGACTCCCAGAGTCCTTCCTTTCATCCCGGCCATGGCTCTGGCTTCCCTCTGGAGGGCTCTCCATCAGCTCTTCCTCAAATCGGAATGAAACAGCCCATCTAGTTTCATCATTGGAGACGGTGGTCTTCAGCCTCCCGAAGCGGGCTGGTTCCAGGGCTCAGGCACAGAGAGGCTGAACCCACGGGTCTACCTCCTGCCACAGAACTGCCGGTCAGTTGCCCTGGGTGCAGGACAAGTGCCCATCCCCAGGAGGAAGAAGATTGAAGAATGCTGATTTAACACATCCCCAAAGGCACTTTTCACAAGACCTTGGGGAAAATGATCGTCTTATTTACAACTAAGACATTTTCATTTTTTTGAAAAGTGGAAAATGAGAAAGCTGCTATAGAAGAAAATTATTCACAGGAGCAAATGTCTAAATTACTATGTTAGGGTGAAGCTATAAGTGGAGCTATTGTGGAATATGCCTTTTTATCCCCAAATGGAAACAGTACTGTAAAACGAAGACAGTTTAACGCTCCGAATATATATGTATGTATATAAGTATGGAAATAATAAGCATTTATAATTTTTTCAAACATAGTCACCAACTTGCAGTGGTCTGGGTGGATTTGAAGGCACATTGAAATGTGGACAGAACCACCAGCTGCCTCCTGCCTCTGTGGACGTGTCTTTGGAACAAGACTAAGGGAGGAAGAAGACTAAAGAAGAACGTGGCCTTCTTTTTCAGGAAGTCTCCTTCCCCAACCCCTTTTCTTCTTCCCCTGTGGAAAATCTGTGTTATTAGGAATGCCCGCACCCTGCATTTAATTTGCAGATGAAAATATTTCAAGAAAGTGGGGCCTCAAAGCTCTGAAGTAGCAGCTTGAGAAAGGAACATTTTCACCTCAGCAAATTGTGTTCGTCGCTATGTCTGCTCTCACTTCTCATCACCCGAAGAGAGCTCGGAGGCAGGACACCTGCCTCTTACCTTCAAAGTCAGCCTCTGACCCAGACACTCCCAAGGCACTGCCAGCCTGTGTCACCTATTTATTGCCCTTTGCCCTCTGATATGGGGCTGAGGTGGGAGATGTGAGGATGTTGAACATGGGTGCTCGTTTTCTTCTCAACTCTCCAGCCCTCCATTCTCCCCACTTCTCTGCGCAGGTCTCTCAGTTTGGTACTGAGTGACTGGTGGTTCCCCCTCCTCCTACGTCCACCCTCTGTTCTCAGCCTTTAAAAATCAAACAGGGGCTGGAGCGATAGCACAGCGGGTAGGGCGTTTGCCTTGCACGCGGCCGACCCGGGTTCGATTCCCAGCATCCCATATGGTCCCCTGAGCACCGCCAGGGGTAATTCCTGAGTGCAGAGCCAGGAGTAACCCCTGTGCATTGCCAGTGTGACCCAAAAAGCAAAAAAAAAAAAAAAATTAATTAAAAAAAAATAAAAATCAAACAACTTGGAACCCTTGGCATGTGGCATGTGGAGGTGGTACCCTGGAGGCTCCCATTTGGTTGGCAGAGGAAGGCCTCTTTCCAGATACCATCTTACCTTTAGGTGACTTCAGTCATCAGAGAGGTATTTTCATCTTCCCAGATGAGTTGCTGGTGTTCCGTGAAGTCGACTTTAATTTTGCTTCAAGTTACTGTTTCTAAGAACCTTGCTGGGGACTTAGGTGAGAATTTGGTGAACGTCCTAAGGCCATGAACGCCTTCCCCCTTCTTGACTGGGCTGAGAGCGGTGATCAGACCTGCCTCCTCCTCCATGAACCTGGAAACAGAGTCTTCTCCTTTCCGTGTGGGAATTCTTCATTCTCCATGTGTGTTCAACTTAAAAAAAGCCAACGCCCTTTTTCTTGAGTTGGAATTTTAGTGACGGGGCTCTTCCAGCTCCGAGCACCTGAAAGGCATTACTTTCAACCAGCTCATTCGGGTCCCACTTCGTTCATTCCAAATGCTCCCTCCATCATTATGTGTGTCTCCTTGGACACGTCCAGACTGCTATTGGGTGACCCTGGACGTGTCACCACCAGTTCCTGCTGAACACTTGTCTTCTGTGTGGCAGCTCTCTCGGGCCCCCTCAGTCAGCATCTACCAGTCTGCTCACTGATTTTCCAAGCAACCGATGATTGCAAATGCTTCCATAACTGTTCATTCGGAAAAAAAAAAGACTGAATTGTCAGAGAAACTTACAAAAAATAAAGTGAAAAATCAGGTCAAACACAAGCAAGTTCATATATAACTATTGAGAAGTTATTAGTTCACCAATAACTAAGTGAATAGATAAATGAAGACACTTAGAAAAAAGACAGCTGTGGTTAATGAACTTGCCAGTCTCTTCAACCACATCCATGAAAAAAATATAGCCTCATTAGAGCTCACCAAGTCGTCCGCCTTAGCACACTCGGGTCTCCTTGCTTTGAGTGCTGTTTCAGTCTGTTCTCCCCTTTCCCTGCAGCTGGGAGTTAATTGTCTTATGGCCCATAGAGTTGATGGTTCACCGTGAGAGAATAGTGATTCTCCAGGCCTCAGAGTTACCTGAGAAGTCCAGAGACCTTCAAACCATGGGATGTGGGGCTGGAAGCCAAGAATCAGCTAGTCCGATGGGCTAGCAAGTGCACACAGGCTTATGGGACTGTCACAGACACCACGGCCAGGCTGGAGTCAGTCGTCTGATAGCCAGCACCCGTTCTTGCCAGGAGGTTCTCTAGGTCCATAGTAACTTTCATTTTGAAGTTCTTATATGTCCAAAGTGTGAAATGCCATGCATTGAATCGATTTGCCCACAAAGGAGAGACATCTGTGACTGAGCCATTGAAGTGGGCAGAGGCATAGAAGGGCGAGGGGTGTGTCTCTGGGACCAGACAGCATTCATAATAAGCAAAGTCAAGATGTATGAACGTGGCAGCATCTCCCTTTTTCAACAACTATGACGCTTTTTTAAAAAAAATTGTGTCATAGTCATGAACAACCCTTAACTAACAGTTTCTAGAACAACTGTGCTGTAATTACTGCAGAAAGACTGGGGAATATGGAAGATATACTCCTTTCTGTTTCTTTTTGTTTGTTTGTTTAAAGAATTTTCTTCTGCTGTAAGCATCCTATGATGTCTATCAGTGACTTCATTCAAATTCTTCTGATTGTGGGGGCCGGAGCAATAGCACAGCGGGTAGGGCATTTGCCTTGCACGCAGCCGACCCAGGTTCGATCCCTGGCATCCCATATGGTCCCCCAAGCACTGCCAGGAGTAATTCCTGAGTGCAAAGCCAGGAGTAACCCCTGAGCATCGCTGGGTGTGACCCAAAAAGCAAAAAAAAAAAAAAAAAATTCTTCTGATTGCATCTTAACCTGCAAACGGCACTCAGACCTCTAGGCCCAACTTTTCTGTGTTGTGTTCTAAGTCAACTTTTGACTTAGCTTTCTCCATTGCAGGTTATTTATGTGAGTGTCAAACTCTCAGGAGTTCTTCACGCAATAAGATCAAATCATTGGGATTCCACACCAGGGGGGATGTATTTCCAGGAGTCAGGCTTGTAGGGGAGAAGGCCCGGGTGGAAGTGGCCACAACCCCCGCCCAGGTGACTGAGAAAGTTAACTGAAGGCTATACTGTGTGGCTTCACATAGTTCAGCCATGGTATTGCTTTAGCATTAGGTTAACCAGATTATTTTTAGAGTTTTTGGATTTCTTTGGAAAACACCTGACTTCGTACACGGGCTCCTTCCTCAGCTATGTGCCTAGGACGCTAATTATTCCTTCGGAAGGTAATGAAAGACTCTGCCATCTGTCTGCCGATTTAATGGAGTGTCAGCACATCCCAAATAGGAAGTAATTGGATTGACAGACACAAAGCCAGCTATTAGACTGTTATTATCTGATTGGAAAAAGCAGGCAGAGAAGCATACAACTGTAGCAAAACTAATCTGATGATGTCTGTTGTTCCCGGAATACAGTCTGCCACGCAGAAGCCACAAGCTTTGAAACCCCTCATCGGCTTAGGAACGTTTGGAGTTCCTTCTCTCAGAATTCATCTCTGTGTTCTTATTACAAATCATTATACTGCAATCTAATAAAACACAGTTTGCATAAAGACGGGTCCCATTTATAAAACTGTCACTGCCGCCACTCTATTAATAGAGCCATTTTAAAGATTTATTGTGAGCATATGTTACTTTTTACAGGGGACCAGATTGAGAGCTGCAGGATTTGAACATGCAAGAATGTGCCACTGGTGATAATTCAAAAAAAAAAAAAAAACCAAAACTTTAAGCTTTTCTGTCCAAGTGATGTCATTAGACTGTGCTCTTTTCTTACTTTTCAGGGGTGATCATTATTAAGCTGTCATGTGAGTGAGACTTTGAATGAAGGTGACATGGGCTAAAGCTGTGGTGTGTGAACATTTTCCTCAGTCTGATCATAGGGTCTGACACCGTGGAGGTCAGTGGACTCGGTGGGTGACTAAGGAATCACATCCCAAATGGTCTCTGGTCCTTTCTTCTTTTTTAGAAAATGGCGGCTGGGAGGAATTTGATGGGGGAGGCTAATAATGTGCAAATAAGAAACATTCCCCAATGTTTCTTATTTGTACATTAAGAAAGACTGACCTCATGTATGAAAGTTTGGTGCAATCTCTTCAACAACTTGAGGACATAAGACACTGCCTATCAATTCCAAAGGAGCTCTAGAGATCTTCGTTATTGGGAAAATAAGTCATTAAACATTTCAAGGGAATTCATACTTCTCAGTGGGAGCAGTCGCTCTACACATTCTCATTATTTATTTGGTTGGAATGTTGACAAGTATAAGGAACTGAGTGTTAGAAATATTTACCTACCTGGTAGTGAACGCTGCGATATTTCAGGCATTTGGCTTTTATATACATTAGGTGAATACAGGGTCTTGGTGGGATAGATACATGTCACCGCTAACTTTAAAATAATTTTTTGAGGAAGGTGTGGTTACCCCATTGTGAAAATTAGGGATAGTCCTGTTGTCCGGTATCTCAAGGAGCTAGGTTGCTGTCCCAGGGCTGTCGAAAGCCCGCGATCTCTTCTGCATTGCCTGTAAAACCAAAGATCATATGGTGCAGTTCTTACAAAGAGTGGCACCTTGTGTCTGGGATCTTGGGAAATTGAGTAGGGAAAAAAAAATAAATGCACAGTCTCTGTTCTGAAAGAAATATAAATATACTTGGGAAGAGAGAATTACAGAGAAATCGTAGAGAACAATGAAAGATGCGCTCTAAACACATAATTGCATTCCTTAGACTTTTGAAAGCTGCAGAAGAGAGGGAGATGAATGGAGAGTGCAGACAATAGGCCTGAAGCTGAGCTTCTGAAAGACAGGTAGACTTCAGGTAGAGTTCCAGTCATTTGTGGAAGTTAATGGGTCCTCCTGTCCCTCAGGTGAAAATTGGATAGCATACGATTACCTCCTTAGCAAGTTAGAGAGAAACTCCTTGCTCTCAACTTGCTGAATATAATATAGTAAGATTTTGATCCAGGTCAGTTTTTTTTTTTCTCCCACTTTGGTTAAGCTCAAAAAACAACCTTTACCTTGTGAAGAATAGTTCTTACATTGCATAAAAAGCACATATTTGACAGTACTGGACTACACTGAATGCTGACTGTGGCTAGATGTCCACATCCAGGAAGGCAGCCAGGGGCCACATCTGAGTGAGGAATCTGGTTCTGGTCTCTGTCCTGCTTCCCTAGTGACAGTCTCATGGGCCCAGTGGCAGACTTAGTAATGCCCTGTACATGCGCTCTCTCTCCTCGCTCTCTTCTTTCTCTCTGTCTTTCTATCTTTCCCTCACATCTCTCTGACCCCCCACTCCACCCCCATCTCTTCTCTTCTCTCTCTCTTCCCTCGTGCCCTGAAGTGATGTATGTTATGAACGATTAGGGAACATCAAGGGAAAGATCCAGAATAGGAAGGATTTTTCAGTCCTCTTAAATAAACAAGTGAGCACCCCACCGAGATGCGGACATGTAATGGTGTGGATCCTCGGAGGACCTTGGAAATCAGAGAGAGAAAAATGTCACCCAGCCTGCCCGCCCTCCCACCCTCCCTCCCCTACATAGAGCATTATCTTTGAGTTTCAGGTGGGTGTCTTTGATGATTGACCTGGGAGAATGCCACTTTCAACTCAGCAGTGAGAATCCAGTTCTGTGTTTCTTCATTGGTTATTCATCTTTGTCCTGATTGTACCACTTCTTTGCTTTTTGGCCACCATAAATTGATCTTATGTTCCCATAGTTTGCTTTGATTTTATTGGATATATCTGTTAGTTTTAGTTTGCTTTCTCTGTATGCCACATATGAGTGAAATCTTATGATTTTGGTAAACATTCACTTTTTTAAAAAAAAAGTCAGCAATATTTCAGCAAAATACTTGACTTGTTTCAATAAGTTTCAGGCCCTCTGGGTCCATCCATGTCATTGTAAATTGTAGGCCTTCATCCTTTTGGTAGGCAAATAGTATTTCATTGTGCATCTGTATGGTGTGTGTGTGTCTGTGTGTGTGTGTCTGTGTCTGTGTGTATGTGTGTGTATTCATCAGCTAATGGAATCTTAGGTTGTTTTCAATTCTTAACTTTTGTAAATAATGCTGCAGTAAATCCAAGAGTCCATATATACCTTTATATTAGAATTTAGTGATTTTTTTTATTTTTAAGGCAGATACCCAGAAGTGGAAGGCTGGATTGTATGGAATCTCTCCTTTTATTCTTTACAGCACTCCATTCAGCTTCCCATAATGACTATACCAATTTATATTCCCACCATTCCCTTTTCTCCACGTCCTCATCAACACCTGTTTTGGGGTCTTTGGGATGATCCATTCTCATGGGTATGAGGTGATAGCACATTGTGATTTTGATTTGCATTTCTTTAATAATAAGATTTAATAAACCTCTTCTCACACCCCTTTTGACCATCTGTATGTCTTTTTCAGAGAGGTGTTCCTCTGCCCATTTTCTAATTTAACTGTTTTATGTTGCTGAATTGTATGAGATCTTTGTATATTTGGGGTGTTTACCCTGTGTTAAACATATGATGTGCGGGGCTGGAGAGATAGCACAGCGGGTAGGGCGTTTGCCTTGCACTCGGCCGACCCGGGTTCAAATCCCAGCATCCCATATGGTCCCCTGAGCACGGCCAGGAGTAATTCCTGAGTGCAGAGCCAGGAGTAACCCCTGTGCATCGCCAGGTGTGACCCAAAAAAGCAAAAAAAAAAAAAACATATGATGTGCATGATACAATGTTAGATGTATCATGCTGTCGCTCCATTTGTTTGTTTTTCCTTTGTTTCCCTTGCTCTTAGAATTGAATCCCAGACACATCACAATGTGTAATGTGAATGACGGTGTCATTTATGTTTTTGTCTGTGTATTTTATAACTTCAAATCTTACATCCACGTCTTCAATCCATTTTGAATTCATTTTTAGGTATAGTGTTTTGGATCTTGTGGCTGGTTTCATTCCTTTGCCTGTTCAGTTTTCCCAGTACCATTAATTGAAGAGATAGTTGTTCCTTGCTCCTTTGTCATAGTTATCCATCTCTTGGTGCTTATATTTCTGAAGCAGAGGGATTTTTAGAGTTTTAAAGTCCTTTAAAGTTTTGAGTAATGGAATGTCATCATAAAAGAGATCTTTAGGGCAGATTAACCTGCTGGTAAAATGTAGTGCGGATATTTACCTTAGTAGGAATGGGAAAGACAGTCCAGAGAAAGTTACAATAACATTGGAGAAGAAGGTATAGACCAGAGTTATGGAACATTCATAAAGCCGGAGCTTGAGTATGTTATTGCTTTTCACCTTACTTGGTCTCACTAAAGTAACTTAAAGGTAACAATGCACATTCAGAGAAATAGATTAAAACTCAGAAAGTGAATCAGCTATGGCTTTTTAGAATATACTTTATATCTACTCATTCTGTATTCTTCCTTTTTAAAATTTATATCTATAGGCCAGTGCAGTATCTCCAAAGAATACAGTCCCATGGTCACATGGTAACATTTATAAGATGTTGGTAGCATTGAATTAAGTAATGAATATGAAAGTGACTTGAAAACATAGAAGAAATTTTGAAACATTAGGATTGCTTTTCTCCCTTTTTTAGGTTCCCTTAAAATCATATGAGATTATACAGGTCCTAAGTAAGACTCTATTGTTTATAATTTGGGAAAATTATTCTTCAATGATTCAGTTAGAAATCAGTGCTTCCTTCTGCAATGATCTCTCCTAAGGAATTATTTAGGTAAGAGAGATAATACCGGGGTTAAGATGCTTGCCTTACTTGCCAGAAACCCGGGTTTTGAATACTCAATGCCACATATGGTGGTCCAAACTCACCCCAAATTACTTGACTAAAGAAGAAAGGAATCTCCCTTTGCTATATTAGACCTAAAAATAATCCTTTTGGTTCTCTTTATGGATGCTGAATGGAAGATTATACCTCCAGGAATAAAAATGGTATTGTTTTGTTCGAATCACCTCCCTCTATATTTTTCTCATAAGCTACTATTAAGCTGGCATCATGTAGTTAAGTCATATCACTGCACAGTTTTCAGCCCTCTGATGATAAGGGTTCCCCCTCACACTCCTGTTTATTTCGAAAGTCCAAACGTCCTTAGGAACAGTATTCCAAAAGAAACCTATTCATGGAAACATTTTATAAGCATCCCCTGCCCACTGTGGCTTCAAGGCTGAGATGACCAAAGTCGCTGCCAGGCTTGACTTCGAAGTACAGCGTTTTTCCCCGTGTGAGGACCTAACACGCGGGTGCCTGCTCTTCTCTCTTAACCGTCCTGCAGGACAGCAGGCATTCGTGGCTTCTCACGTCAGAGAGCGTGATAGAAAAATGTCATGACCCTTTCATGCCTTTGTTCCCTTTTTTCCCCGTCTGGTCTCCAGTTACATAAATCACCTTGGTTTGGGTAAAATGAATTGGCTCTGTGGCTTGGAGTTTTACCAAACCCGTCTCTTTGCATGGTAAGAATTATACACTGTCTACTTTTTTTGGGGGGAAGGGGGTCATACCTGGCGATGCACAGGGGTTACTCCTGGCTCTGCACTCAGGAATTACTCCTGGCGGTGTTCAGGGGACCATATGAGATGCTGGGAATCGAACCCGGGTCAGCCGCGTGCAAGGCAAATGCCCTACCAGCTATGCTATTGCTCCCAGCCCCCAAGGGTTGGAAATCTTTTTTTTTTCTTTTTTTTGGGTCACACCCAGCGATGCTCAGGGGTTACTCCTGGCTTTGTACTCAGGAATTGCTCCTGGCAGTGCTTGGGGGACCATATGGGATGCCGGGGATCGAACCCAGGTCGGCTGCGTGCAAGGCAAACGCCCTACCCGCTGTGCTATCGCTCCGGCCCCACACTGTCTACTTTTTGAAGAGCCACCACCTGCATGGCAGGCACTGGGCCATGTGACGTGGTCAGGGCAGGTGAGGAGGGCCAGCTAGAGGATGGTAAGGCGCCTGTTTTTGCACAGATCATTGCTTTTGTGGCTCTGCTGTTTACTCCTATACTGATTTCAGAGGGGACCTCTGAGATGAGAGGCCTGA